>NC_141832.1:19017251-19319474 GCF_982586985.1 Callionymus lyra | reverse complement strand
CAGGAGTCACAAACAAATGTTACTTTGAATTAAATCTGGTCAAAGTAAAACACCTTTTAAACAGTAGTAATCAATAAGTACCTCCTGCAGCACGGCAGCGCTTTCCTGGTGGATGAAGTCCAGACCGGCGGAGGTTCCACCGGGAAGTTTTGGGCTCATCAGCACTGGGGTATGGACGACCCTGCCGACATCGTTTCCTTCAGCAAGAAACTGCTGACTGGAGGTTTCTACCACAAGTTTGAATTCCAGGCGGATCAGGTAATGTCTCTCATTAATGTGAAGTGTCAATAAAGTTTTTGTTAATTTTCCCGTCTCTTTATTGAACAGCCATACCGTATTTTCAACACATGGATGGGCGACCCGACGAAGAACTTGTTCCTGTGCGAGGTGCTGGACGTGATCCGCAGAGAGAACCTCCTGGAGGAAGTGAGCAGATCAGGGAAAGCCTTGCTCAATGGATTGTATGAGCTGCAGGTTGGTTTTTTAAAGTGCTCTCTATACAGAGGTCGGTCTCTGACGGACCGATTTCTTCCTCCGCAGAGTCAGAATCCAGGCTTGCTCAGCAGTGCTCGAGGACTGGGAACCTTCTGTGCCATTGATGTCTGCGACGAGTCGACGCGCGACAAAATCCTCATCGCCGCCCGAAACAAAGGTAGGAGCTTCGCCAAATACATTCAATCGATTTATTCTTTTGATTCACCAGGAAAGCCATAGAAACACAATAGTTTAAACGCCTGTTTGAGACATTGAGATAAGTTATATTATTGTATTTCTTTCTATTTTGCACCTTTCTATGAGGCAGATAAGACCAAGACTGAAAGACTGTTTGCAGGCCTAGACATAGAACTGGAGTTCCATACAAGTAGCAACAAATGTTGCGACAGATTATAGCGAGCTCATAACCTATGACAAATACTGTTATTATTGATATTACGAGACAGTTGTGACATCATGTTACTCGGGTAGAAACTATATGCACTTTTTTTGTTTTTTAACCCATGTTTACTACATTACATGTCATGATTTATATTTTTAATCAATCATGCGTTTCAAACATGTTCACTTGTGTTACTGAAATCGTTTGACTGACAAAAACCATGGCCTCAGACTTAAGAGACTCATCCATGAAACGCCAAAAAGAGCATCTGTTGCTGCACTTCCTGAGTCAGTGATGGGAAGTGTCTTTTAAGTAAAGGTCAATGTAATTTGACTGCCAGGGTTCGGGCCTGATGATATGACATTGACCATTTATTTTTTGGAAGCTTGATCTGTTACTGACAGTTTGATCATTATACAATTACAACAGGAGAGTTTAACGAGTTTGGCCCCTTGTTTAAGGCAAGAATCTGGTGACACGATGAGTGTCACGATACAGGGGCAACGATAACAATATAATGTGATACCGTTGGAACATAGATATATTGTAGTATTGTCGAGTACATGACTCTTGACAAAGTTGTAACTGCTTTAATTTGTTTTTAAACCAAAAAAAGTCTAAACATCAGCTATAAAAAGTTCTGATATCGACTGTATATTCGCGAGATGTTTTTTTTCCTTTAGCTGTGGAGGACCTAATGGCTGCTGCCATCTAGTGGTTGAAAGTTTAATTACACAGAAAATGACATGCTGTAAATATTTGCATGTTAATTATAGATAAAAAAAGTATAATGATTTTATTTCCTACACATTTTATTAAATTATAAACTATAAAAGAATTATGACAAGAATATAATTAAATTAAAACATTTTAATCAATACAATGCTATTGATTATTTATACGGTATCACCAATATTCAAATATATATCAATTATTTTCTTACGCCCCTACCCTTGATTAGGTTAGACACCCCTGGTGTAAGGGTTTCATGAAGCTTCCTCAACACATCACTAAAAAAACATGAAGACAACTCACAATTCAGGGAACTGCTTTCCAGTGGATCCCCCAAAATGTTTTGCCACCTTTTATAGTTTTCTCCTTGAAACTGTATTTTTAGAATGATTTTGTAATCAAACGTTTTCTGCCAGGTGTCCTGCTCGGGGGCTGCGGTGCCCGGTCGATCCGTTTCCGTCCCTCTCTGGTATTCAAAGAGGACCACGTCCACCTCTTCCTCAACATCTTCAACGATGTCATGACCCAGTTCAAATAAAGGCAGGAAGGAACTCGAGCAGTCTCCGAGCTTAAAGGAGGGAGAGATAAAAAAAAATCTTTCTTCATACAAAGCACAATCCACACTAGCACAGACCTCAGATGACGACATTGGTCTCTGACCAATCCAACGAAAAGTTGTCCAATATTCCAGTCATTTTGAGGAGGTGTCGTTGTTGCTGATCATCTCATAGAATGTTTTGTTTTTTTGCAGGATCAATATGTTTAAATCCATGTTTCTAATCACGAATCATTATTTTGTACGACAAACTGACAAGCAGGGAAACATTCATAGCAGGTCAGGACGACACAGAGTTCTTCTGTCATCTCTAGAGTCTCACATATCGTTCATAGCCAGCGACGAGTCCGCTACTGTTGTTGTTTGCTGTCTTCGTAGCTCGTTCGATGGGAATGTTACTGGGGTCTGTGGAACTGTTGTTGGACATGTATATGTGAAACACAAATATATATATATATAATATAACTATTAAAGGAGACAGTCGGCCCATGTATAGGTTTGTAAAGACGGCAACATCGTGGACAAACTCCACTTATACTTGAACAGTTAATCCAACTTCGTGAATCCAGATCCAGTGAGCAGATGATCCGGGTCAGTTTTTTTTTTGCTTCTATAGTTCACCAGTTCCAGCAGCTCCAGTAGAACCGCCGCAATCTTTTTTAACCCACACTAAAACAAAAAGTTCTATTTTTTACTACTTTGAAAATGAAGGCATCGGGGGGTGGGGTGGGGGGGGGGGTGCTTCTTTTAAATTGTTTAAATCTAGATTATCGTTTGTACGAATAATTATATAGATTTTTACATTATTCCTCATCTTTTCATTTTAAGTTCTCACAGCTAATGGATTAGAAGCACTTGTAGCAGCAGGCAGAGTGAATGTCTTATAAGAGCAGCAAGTCGTCTCGAGTAAAGATTAGTCGGTGATTCTAATAAACCCGCATGTCGACATTAGAAAACGTCCATTGCTTGCTACGTGTTGCTCTTTATTCTTCTGAATTCTCTAACAAAAAAAAAAAAAAAACGTCCAGATAAATGTGAGCGTTCATGCAGACGTCGTGGAATATTTAGTGCCTGCATGTCGGCTCTTCTTGCTTTTAAAAAAAAAAAAAGTAAATGTTTTTATTTTCTCAATTGTAACCATGATTTTGCACATTATTTTTTCTGCTCTTTATCAGGATCTTCTTGCCTTCCCTGTCTTGATCCGTCTCTCTTCACGTGTAAAAAATGTTGTATTTCTGCATCTTTAAACTGTCTTCAATCTCTTTAATTCTATTGACGTGGGTTCGTGCTTCAAGAAATGTCTTATTCTGGAAAAAATGGGCATTAATTCCATTACATATTGACAGAGAATTACAACTTTATTAAGAAATAAATAATATTCCACTGGAGCTTAAGCTAACATGGTCGTACGTTTTTTTTTAAATAAAAATGTAAACAAACTGAACTAATTAAAAAGTGCAATGGTAAAAGTGAACTCTAACAAAACTAGCTGCTATCTAACAATTGCCATTATCTATAATGTTGAGTGATGTTGTTTCTGGTTGGAAATGAGATGTGTCGGGTGGTTCATCGAGGGGGAAATTGAAGGTTGTTTGGATTCATTTTTAAAAGTCTTAAAAACTAAACGTTAAGATGTAGCAAATTGATCAACGCGCACAAATGTCTCCATGTTTAATCTCCTGGTGCTGGTTCTGTGTCTGTGAAAGTTCCTTTTTAGCAAGAAACAAATGGTGTAAACAGACCAGAACATTTCCCAGATATGGATACTTTTAATACAACAGAAGCTATGGTTGGATGGAGGGAGGTGTAGGGGAAAGACAAGACTTGCTTGTCAGTATTGTAAAAGAAGAAAAGAAACAAAAACAAGCATCTTTTGAAATTTGACGACATTGTGTGTTTGCACTTGTGATCTGATCTTTGGCGATTATTATTAATGTAATTACTGTAGATTGATCTTATTGTTGTCTTTAATACATTCTGTCCAAGTACTGTGAGAAATAAATCAAGTTTGGAGTAAACCTGTGGAGTCTTTCTTTTCAACTTTTCACACGTATAATGTCGGGAATATTTACAAAAAAAACGACTTAAATTTAACCCCAAAAAAATTGGATTGTTGGGTGGTGTTGCGTGACAACGTGGCGGTTACCAGCCAATCACAATCCTCGCAATATAACGTAGCTAATCTGTTTTATTTTAATTGGTCAGAGTTTCCTTAAGGGCCTCGATGATTGGTTATTTGTATCCAAAGTCCCGCCCTCTCAGAACTGTTATTTAAAGGTACAGTGCCAACGCGTACTGACGCTTTTTTTGTGCCTCCGCCTGAAGAATTCTTGGACTTGGTGAGTTTGGTTTGTTTTCGCTTGTTTTGGTTTTTTACTGCGTGTAAAACTGTGTTTGCACGTGTTTAAGTCAATACATCGTGTAATACTCGACTGCAAAGCGTTCTTGCTGCAACGTGTCCAGGAACGAGTGAAGTGATGTGATTTGAGCAGGAATTGAACCACCAACTCCAACATGACACGAATAAATACACAAATGTCATGATCTTCACGTGTGTTTCCAGCTGTAGCTTTTTGTTCACGTGCTTTGTAAGTTTTTTCTACCCAAATTTGGGAATCATTTTTAAAGAAACCAGTTATGTAACGGTGGTCACTGGGAATACCTGTGTGATGCGTTCATGTACCAACCTGTTTAGTCCATGATTATTGACATCATTATAATAACAAAAAAACAACAAAAAAAATACACCTTTTATACTGAATTCTCTATTTTTATTATTTAATTCCATGTCTATTTGACTCGTAGTTAAAGGGGAAATAAAGTTATTGTTTTTTTTAATTGTGAATAAATAAAAACGGTATGTTTTTATTAATTTTAACATTATTTATGTATTTTATTCATAAAGAAACTGGTTCCAGTGACTCCTCAAAATGTTCCCAGGATAGGGGCGGGGCTTATGTATACGTCATCTGCTGCAATAAGATTCCTTTAAAGGAAATATCTCCAACCTTTCTTAAAGTACTTTTTAATGCATATTATTTCTTCATGTATCATCCCTGTTACTAAGCTTTGGAACGATCTTCCTCTCTCTTTGCGCTTGATGGATCTACTGACTCCTTTAAGAAACATCTTAAGACCTTGAAGTCCTTGATTTTCTGGAACTCCTGTTGTGTTATCAGTTTTATCTTGATCTTTAAAATATATACTTTATTGAATATTGTTTTGATTGTTTAAGCGCTTTGTGACCCTGGTCTGGAAAAGCGCTATACCAATAAAAAATACTTACTTACTTACTTACCTTTTAGTTGATTCCATCAACTTACCCTGACCTCTGACCTCTGCCCAGATCTCCCAGGTTCCCACCATGTTGCTGACCTCTCTCTCGGCCCTCTGCCTGATGGTCGCCTCGGCCGTCGCCGTCCCGGCGCAGGAGAAGCGCGTCCACCACCAGGCCGACCTGAGCGACACGCCGCACGACGCCGCTCACGGCTTCCAGTACGACCACGAGGCCTTCCTGGGCAAAGAGGAGGCGAAGACCTTCGACCAGCTGACCCCCGAGGAGAGCAAAGACAGACTGGCGTAGGTTCAGGACAGGTTGGAAATTTCCAAATCGTGCAGCGTCGCTTCGAGAACCATGTGCAGTATCTCCGTTGCCTTATGTCTTTCTGCAGGTTTAGAAACATAAAAGAAAAATCAGCAGAATAGTCCAACCTAAAATGAAAGCAAAACTGATGAAACTTTCTTCTTTAGAGCTCAGTAGGTGGCGCTGTCAGTTGACAACATAATGAACGTGATGGTTAAAATGATTGTATAAAGGCAAACATTGTAGAGTTTTCTCTTATAATTATGTTGGCCCTTCTTTAATAAACCATGAAAAAATTCAATAGTTTTTTTAATAAAGACATCCAAAGTTGTCTTAAAAATATCCAATACTTTTGTTTGAGTTAATTTCAGATGAAGTAAATGAAAAAATGTTCTACAATTGTCAGAAAAAAATGTGGTTGATTATGTTTTTTTTATTCAAATATATGGAAGTATATCAGTGTCTTCATAAATGTAACATTTAAAGATGAAGAAGCGATTAGTTGTATGTTTTTTTAAAAGATGAAGCTTCATGATACACTGTCTTCATTGGAGTGATATTACTGCCACCGGTTTGAGCAAGTGTGTCTTGGTTGTTGTACACTCAAAAGCACTCTGCTGCGCGCTCAACCAGTAATACACATGCGTTCAACTTGTCATACACGTGTTCAACTTCACTGCTGCTCTCTCAACATTTGTCTGCTTGCAACCCAACACTGTATCTTTTATTATATGCGCCTTATAATCCGGTGCGCCCTATTTATGAAAACAGTTCTAAAATAGGCCATTCATTGAAGGTGCGCCTTATAATCCGGTGCGCCTAATAGTGCAGAAAATACGGTACTATATTGTTATCTAGAAAACTGTTTTGACGACTTTAAAACTACTTCAAATGTGGAATATTGTGTCTTTAAATTACATCAAAGCAGTTTCTCCCATGCACGTCCTGACGGCTCGTCTCCTGTGTCCCGCAGGAAGATCGTGGATCGCATCGACACGAACAAGGACGGCTACGTCAGCCACGGCGAGCTCCACTCCTGGATCAAGCACCGCCAGAGGAGATACATCGAGGAGAACGTCAACAAGCACTGGAGGGAGTACGACCAGAACAGAGACGACAAGATCTCCTGGCAGGAGTACAAGAACACCACCTACGGCTTTTACCTGAGTATGGATCCACATCTTCGTCCCGCCTCACTCGAAAAAACATGTTTATAGTTTGCAACAACAATATTATTAATTATATATTTTTTTATATATATAATTATATTATATTAATATGATTAACAGCTACGATATTTCAATAGTTTTACTGACGTAATTGAAATTAATAGGCACTGTTTGTGTGTAAAACTGAGAGAAAGACAACCGTGATGCATTCAAAGACACCTTGCAAATATGACAAAAAAAAGCATGATTGCTACATTTACATGTCAAATATCAGGGTTGTAGATTTTAAAGGATACTTTTTTAGCGATTTTAAGCCAACAATGCTAAATGTAGGGCTTACTTTATGCAATTGCGCTGCGCTGCCTCTGGGGGCGCAGGGACAACCGTGGGAACATATAATATAAACGTTTTTTTATATATAAAAAATATATATATATATTTGTTTTAATCATAATAAAACCGTAGTATTAACAATTAAGTGTTTTTTTAATAAGCTTTGCATTAAATGAATTATGATTAAAATAAATATAAATTGATTGTAAAAAATGACATGCTTTTCTTTTATTTAACCTTCATTTTTACTAGAAAAGTTCCATCAAGATCTGCAGATCTTTTTTTTTCAAACTTGATCCTCATGAAAATGTCTCCTCAGACGAGGAGTTCGACGACGTGGAGGACAAGGCCCGCTACAAGTCCATGCACAACCGAGACGAGCGGCGCTTCAAGAACGCCGACCGAGACGGAGACGGCCTCGCCACGAGAGACCAGTTCACCGCCTTCCTGCACCCGGAGGAGTTCGACTACATGAAGGACGTGGTGATCCAGGTGAGCAGGATCCACAGACGTGGCCTCAAAGATTCGGGACTGATGGGCTTCTGTGGGGGTTTTTTTTATCAGGAGACGATCGAGGACATTGATAAGGATGGAGATGGAAAGATCAATTTGAACGAGTACATCGGTGAGTGAATGTTGGTTCGGTTCGATCTTCTCAACCTTCTGACCGTCGTTGGCGTTCGTTCTGAAGGCGACATGTTCTCGCCCGAGGAGGGGGAGAGTGAGCCGGACTGGGTCCAAACGGAGAGGAAACAATTCTACGAGTTCAGGGACTTCAACCAGGTCAGTCGTCTTGTGAAACTCTTTTGGTTATTAGTTTGGATAGTATAGAAATATTGCTTTTATTTGGAAAGAAAATACATTTTGATTCATTTCTATACTTAAAACAAATCAAAGTCATACATTTCTTCTCTTTTTTTATATACAGTATATAAACGTCAGAACAATGTTTTCAAATAAGTCAATTTTATTTATCAATAAGGCGCTAAAGAAGTTAGATAGAAAATTGACCGCAAGGTGCCGCTGTTTTGCGATATCTAATATCGGCGCATTTGATGTACTTGAAGAAACTTTTTTATACAATAAGTGTGTGAAAATTTGGAAAGCAGTTAAAAATAATTTTATATAGGTAAATATAAACTGAAATGTATGAAAGTATATCAGTGCCATCTGAATATTAGATGGCTGACATATACATGTTTAACATTTTAAATGTTTTTTTCATTTATTTTTAAAAATTAAGTAGTATTAAATAAATAATTTGTATATTTGAAGGAGATTTCTTTTCTGTAATATTTTTTTTTTCTTGCAAATGGAGATTGATACTCTTATTTAATTATTTTTAAATATTATTTCTCATTTCAATATATTTTTTATTTGGTATCCTTTTCAATTTGATGGAACGATATACCAACATTTTTATAGGGAATTTTAAATTTAGAAAGTTAATTTATGAATATATATAATAAAAAATGTTAAATATATTAAAATAATATAAACAATTTAATCTTTAAATTCTAAAAATGTTACATTTTATTATTAAATATAATTATTAATAAACAAAGTTTAAACAGTTTGCCATATTAATATTGAATGATTTAAATTACACTGATATACTTCCATAGAAATATATTTTTCGTCGAGCCAGTCACGTAGAAGCAAATTTGTGGCGCGTTGCTAACGCTAGCTGCTTCCTGCAGGACGGCTACCTGGATGCTAACGAGGTAGCAGATTGGGTTCTTCCTGGAGGCGTGGATCACGCTGACAACGAGGCCAAACACTTGATCCACGACACCGACACGGACAAGGTACACACACACACACACACTCACGCCATTTAATTACACGTGAGATTTCGACTTAATTGAGGAAATTAATTCTCCACACTTTCTATCCTCTCCTCCTTCTGATCATCCCTCAATCACCAGGATGAGAAAATAACAAAGCAGGAGATCCTGAACAACTGGAACATGTTCGTGGGCAGCCAGGCCACCAATTATGGAGAAGATCTAACAAAGAGACACGACGAGCTCTGAGCTGTCGCATGGTGGAGATGATGGGGGGTCAAAGGTCACGCGGCAGCATCAGACACATACCGTGTATGTGGATGTCTAATGGCTTTGTTGTCCGTCCATTGTCGCGCCGACGCACACTCCTGACACACCGTCATGTGTCGCTGATCAAAATAAACCTTTTTTTACACATTTGTTTTGTTTCTTGCATTATGACCACCTGAAGGGAAGTGATGTCATATTTTAGGATGTCACCAATAATGGCTCCAAATGTCGTCTCCTCACTGTGTGTGTGTGTGTGTGTCAGGACGGGCGTCTGTCTCTGTCCGAGATCCTGGACCGGTCGGACAGCATCAGGACCAGCACCATCACCGACTACGGGGGCATGTTGGTCGACGAACACGACGAGCTGTGACACATGACTTGAGTGACAGCTGCTTATAACACGTCTCACTTTAAGATGTTTCTCTAGAGAATGATGTTGAATTATCACCAAATAAATGGGATTTTTAAATGTGTTTTTCCATCTTTTACCAACCAGCTTTATTTGTTCAGGTTTTTCCTTGATTTTCTGGAACTCCTGTGTTTGTCTCTTGTATCTTGACCTTAAAAGTATATATTTTATTCAGTATTGTTTTGATTGTTTAAGCGCTTTGTGACCCTGGTCTGGAAAAGCGCTGTATAAATATAAATGACTTACTTTATGAAGCCGTGTCATATTATTTAGCGGTCAGTAGGTGGCGCCAACAGTTCAACATTGATGTGAAGTTTAAATAGAATAGCGTTAAAATTCACCATGAATCAAAGAAATTGTTGTTGAACTTTACAGTTGAGACCAAATGTGTAATTAAACAAGAAATTATTTTAATAATTTATACTATATTAAGATCTAAAATATGTTTGTTTTTTTACTTTGAAATTGGAAACAAGAATTACATCACTAAAAATTCTAATATTTTTGTATTTAACGGAGCTTAACAATGTTTTTCAGTTAAACTATTCTTTTCGTATATATATTACATATATAGATAGATAGATATAGTATATATAATATACTGTAGATATTTACATACATATATACATATGTCATTTTAATGACAGTGTGTTTTAAGAGGGTAATAATACATGACCGTAAACAGGATCATGACGTAAAAATAAATAGAATACTCTTTTGTATGAAATCATAAAAAAAATAAATGCTAAATATAATGTTTAATAAAGAAATACCTTTTAAATACAGTTTATCAAAATCACAACTTAAATAATAATAATAATAATCTCTATTTATATAGCGCCTTTCTAGACCAGGGTCGCAAATGTTAATTGTTCACTGAAATGCGTCATAATTAAATGAATCTCATGGCAGCTTCAAATAGTGTCGACAATAGGCAAAAAACTTTGGTACAAAAAAGTACATTTTATTGAAAATAAGAAAAAAAGAAGCTGAAGTTCAACTGATGACTTCATGATACAAGTGTAACTTTACAATATAGCAAATGATTCTTAAAGAAAGATCCAGGAAACAACCTATTATTCCATGATGTTAGAACTCTCTGGAGACCCTCACACCTGCATGACTGGACGAGCCTCTTTGGCGCTGAGGTCCACTCCGGAGGCAGCGAAGCCGGTCCCTCCCTGTCAGAACCACAGCGGTCAGAGGAGACCAGAGGAGACACTCGAGCTCACGACTCACCCTCTGCAGGGGGACGATGTCTCTGTCGGTCAGTTTCTCCCCCGTCGCCGGATCGATCATGTCCTTCTTGATCAGCTTCTCCACACACTCCTGCGTCACCACCGCCCCCCTGAACACACACACGGGTGAGACCTCCATCCTGACCGTGGTCTCAGTAACGAGCAGGACTTACGTTGTGCGGAGGACGGCACACGGGACACTGTTGCCGAGAGTGTCTCTGGTCACGGCGCACACGTACCTGTCCTGGAAACGAATGTTATCTCAAGTGTTAAGAGCGTCTTTGAAGGTGTTTTGTTCGTCGATGAACGACAGAACCACTGACCTGACGGGTCAACAGATGCACTCGGTCCAGACTGGCGTCAATGGGGGTGAATTTAACGTTGATGAGCTCGTTCATCTTGATGGGACGACCTGACATCGGACACAACACTGTCTTGCTCTGGAAGTTAATACCACCATGGAGATGATTATTAACATAATTGTTACTATAATAACACACAAATATTTACAAACAGACACACTCTCATCCTCACCCACTCACACGCACTTTCTCACATATACACACACATTATCTCATACAATCACAGGATAAGGTTGTCAGCCTTTAGCTGGCGCACTTAAAAACAAATAAACATTCATACCAAAAAGTCACTCCTCTACTTTTCACATTAACCTGTGAATATTAACGCCGTACGTGTCTGTGTTGCAAATAAATTTCCTGCCATTTTGTCCTGCCCAGCTTTATGAACATTGAAATCCCAGCAATGACTGGGTACGAGAGGATACAGTCGACTACAGCAGCTTTTAAAGCTGATGATTGGATTTACTTTGGCTTCAAAACAAATAAAAGCAGTAACGACTTTGTCAAGAGTCATGTGGTCTGTAAATTCTGCAACACCAGAGTCGAGTACTCGACATACCCACACAAAAACTACCCTTAAAGAAAAAAAAATATTAAAAAAGAAAACACACACAAATAAACACTGTCACACACAAACAAAACACACTCACACAAACACGTGCACACAAAATACTTATCACACAAACAAACACTGACACACTAACAAAAACTTGCTCACACACACACAAAACATACAAACTAACACTTTTACACACAAAACCTTGCTCACACAAACACAAACAAACACTCCTACACACAAAAACACTGACACACAAAGGATTGCTCTCAAAAACAAAAAACATACAAACAAACACTTTTATACACAAAACCTTGCTCACACAAACAAATACAAACACTCCTACACACAAAAAACACCACGACACTCAAACAAAAACACACAAAAACTTGCTCACACAAACAAACACTCTTACACAAAAAAACTTGCTCTTACAAACAAAAACACTGACACACAAACAAAAAAAACACAAACACCTGCTAACACAAACAAATAACACAAACACACACTCTTACACGCAGAATAAACTCTGACGAACAAAAAAAACACAAAAACATGCTGACACAAACACTCACTCACACAAAAAACTCAGACGCACAAACTAAACACACAAAAACTTGCTAACACAAACGAAGAACACAAACAAACAAACGCTCTTACACACAAAACTAACTGACACAGAAACAAACACAAAAAACACGCACACAAACAAACCCAAACCTTTACACACAAACAGACACACACAAAAACAAAGACACTCATTATGAAAAAAAATCACAAACACATGCAAAACCCGGATAAAAGAGCAGGTCAGTGGAAGGAACTCACAGGTTTCTTCACCAGCGTAGGTTTGGCCTCAGGAGTCAAGGATGGGATCCAGAAACTGGGCAGAGCTTGACTGGATCCAGCTGACGTGGAAGCAGACGGCTCTGGTGCACCCTGGTCGGTCTTGCCACCTTCACCTGAGAGGAACATCCAGCTGTGAGTTGTAAAGGCGGACTAGGGGGCGCTCTCACACCGGCAGGGAAAACCTCTCAGCGACGGCGAACCTTCACGCATACGTACTGGTGAACGGATTGATGGGTTTGGACACGATGCTGTTCTCCCGGGTCTTGAACTTCTCCACCTTCTCCCGTTCCCCGGACTTGGACTCGTGCTGACTCGTGCTCTTCTGCTGCTTCTTCTGCTTCTCGTACGCCTGAAGGAATTCACCGGCTGGGATCACTAGACGATCAGACAGAACGAGTCGAGGCAAGAGTGAGATGAACCTTCATCTTCTTGGCGATCTGCGTCTTCTGGTGCAGGATGTATTCAAGGATGGCCTGTTTCTCGTACAAATATCCGTCCGGGCTGAAGGGGCAGCGACAGAAACAAAGTGTTACATGTTGGAAAACATGTCTGCGTGTGTAAAAAAGTGACATACGTGACCACAGGGATCTGACATGGCTGCAGGGACAGACAGCAACAGTCGAAGTCCTTGATGGCGTCTTTACCCAGACGGATGCTCTGAGTCCCGTAACCAGAAGCAGCTGCAACACACACATGTTTTATACGTTTAAATTAAAGTACTTGATATAGTGAAGCATTGTGGGTTCAACTTTAAACGTATCTGAGGAAAGTATTTGAGCTTTGCTCGTTGAAAGGACAACAAATCGTACCTGTATCTTTCCTCTTCTCGTGGTAAGTGTAAACAGCTCCTGCAGTGCAGTTCTTTCCGTGGCGAGTCATTGTAAAATGATCTAAAATAAAGAATACTATCGACTAAATAGGGTTTCTTATAACTAACAACGCATTCATTAATTAAGAAACTATGTTAGAGCTTCAGTAGATGGTACACAGCATTTATTGTTATTCTAGCAGCGCCTGAGTCGACAACTTCCGCTTCCGGCTAATCCCTCTTGTAGTGTGCCCCCTGGTGGCGTGACTGACACACCAATTCTTATACGCTTTACGATGGATGATATGAATAGAATTTAATATGCGAAGAAAATTCATATTAAAAGCGATTTTGGAATGTGTGTAAGCTCTTTACATAAACCTTATGAATATCCACGCTATACAAGTCATCTGTTTCACTCAGATAATAACAAAAATAAAAATAAAATAATGATAAATTCTTGAAACTGATTGAAACAGTTTGAACGCATTTTTAATCTTTCTAAAAAAAAAATACTAACACAAGGCAGAAACTTTTGTAAATAAAGATTTAATAGTATATATATATTTATTTTATTTAAATTGCAGCTATTTTGTATTACTACAACGGAGTATTCTCATAATACATTTATTTTATGCGACTTTAATCTCGTAATAAAAATAAAATATATTTCAAGTGGCTCTAATACTCAGTCGTACTGTCGTAGTGATGCCTTTTTCCAAAATCGTACACTTCTTGACCTTTAAAGTATATATTTTATTGAGTATTGTTTTGATTGTTTAAGCGCTTTGTGACCCTGGTTTGGAAAAGCGCTATACAAATACAAATAACTTACTTACTTACTTCGCATCAAACACAATTTTAGTTTTGTATACATCATACATTTACAATCATAGAATTTCAACTACAAATGTCACACATTTCTATCTTTGAAGTAACAATTTAACAGAAGTTTGTTGTTTTTGTGTATTTTAGTTATTTTGTTAAAGTAGTTCATACATTTGGTTTTCACTTCATTTAATTAATTAATTTAATTTCTACATTGTCAATTGATCTTGTTGAACCAGAATCTTCAAGCCCAATATTTACATTCGTTATCTCATACAATCACAGGATATACAAAAATAGACAAAACAATTATTTGAACAGGTTGTCAGCCTTTAGCTGGTGCACTAACAGAAAAATAAACATTCATGCCTAAAGTCACTCCTCTAGTTTTCACATTAACCTGTGAATATTCACGCCGTTCATGTCTGTGTTGCAAATAAATTTCCTGCCATTTTATCCTGCCCAGCTTTATGAACATTGAAATCCCAGCAATGACTGGGTACAAGAGGATACAGTCGACTCCAGCAGCTTTTAAAGCTGATGATTGGATTTACTTTGGCTTCAACAAATAAAAGCAGTAACGACTTTGTCAAGAGTCATGTGGTCTGTAAATTCTGCAACACCAGAGTCAAGTACTCGAGAATATTACACATATATCCTTTTTACAACAGTATAACAACCAATCGAATAGTTGTCACTGTATCCTATTACCAGATTCTCGTCAATACAAATCCATAACATACAGTATCAAAAGCTATTATGACAAATACATGATACAAACCAAAAAATGGAAATCTTTTCTCAAAATATAATTCTGTATATTGTTAAATATACGTATCTTTTTTTTTTATGGTTAGTAATATATTTTATATATATAAAAATAAAATAAACATGTAATTAAAAAAGAAAAAAATATGGTCATATGGGGTATATATATATACTGTATATATATATAGTAAGTAAGTAAGTAATTTTTATTTGTATAGCGCTTTTCTAGACCAGGGTCACAAAGCGCTTAAACTATCAAAACAATATTCAATAAAGTATATACTTTAAAGGGCATATATATATATATATATATATGGTCATTTACATAAGATATTCATATGTCCATGAACATTTGCAAGTTAAATGCAGAAGAACTTCCATTTTTTTTAAGTATGAACACAAATTTAAGTTCTTTTAAAAGAAGAAGCTGGGCCGTCATTACGCTGATGTGATCTCCAGCATCAGGGTCATTAGCATGTCTTGTTTATTTCTCACTTGGTTTACAGCAGCATTTCCTGCCTATGTGACTGTGGATTTCCTGTCAGCAGACCCCACACCCAACTCAAATCAAGCTCCATCCAAACACATGATGAAACACTGCAGTGACACAAATACAGAATGAAAATCGACTTCTCAACAAACCAACACGTAAAACTGAAAAAAATAAACTACATTTTAAGATGATTTAATGTTATAAAATCAAAGATGTCGTCACTACATTAGATTGTTAACAAAACTGCTGACCTCGTCACACAAACACATCCTTATAAGGCATGATAAATGATGAGTAAATGATGTGTAAAGGTTACTATGTGACGATTAAAAAAAAAAAAAGATAAGAAGATTTGAACATCATAAACAAGAGTTCCCAGAAGACCCTGAACTAATCTTGAGTCTTTGAGCCTGAACCTCACAGTATCGCTGCATCAGCACTCGGCCCATTATCTCCATCCTGATGCCCCACAGACACCCTCTTCCTCTGGAGGTTTGACTTCCTCTGTTGTCATGGAAACATGTAGACCAACGTGATTTATTTGACAAATGTAACATTATAGGCTAATTGAAACTTCAGGGGAGATGTGCTTTACCTGGGATTTGAACCATCACTGTAGTTGAATCCTTGTGGACAAAATCAGTTTAGATCAGTCAACTGGGTCAATTTTGTTTTATTATTATATTTATTTTTATTTATATTTACATACATTTTTTCCTTTGTGTGTTATTTTCATTTGGATTTTTTTTAAATACAAAAGAATATACTGGAAGTTCAAACTTTTTTCTCTCTTATCAACAGTGTATTTGTTTTTCATGTATATGACTAATTTTTACTGTGTTAGTCCATTGTTTATGTTCACGTCTTCCACTAAAATACTATAAAAAATAAAATAAAATAAATATAGCCTAACAGTGACTCCTTTAAGAAACATCTTAAGACGTTTTTATTTGTTCAGGCTTTTCCTTGACTTTCTGGAACTCCTGTTGTGTTATCAGGTTTATCTTGACCTTTAAAGTATATACTTTTTTGAGTATTGTTTTGATTGTTTAAGCGCTTCGTGACCCTGGTCTGGAAAAGCGCTATACAAATAAAAATTACTGACTTACTTACTTACTTACTACTATGATTAAATAAAGATAATAAATTATGTTATTTTTGTGTAAAAGTCCCTTCAAAATAAAAGGAAATACTTCTTTTATCTACTTTTATTGAAACCACTGCAGTATTGAGTTGAAACATATACTTATATTGAGACAAGATACTTTTTTTTTCTCTCTAAAAGAGACAACATTGCGAGTTAAAATAACCAGTGAAACTACTGAAGCAGCACGTTTTTTGTCCAGTATCAACCTTTTCCTGACCCTTTCCTCTCTATTTACAGCAATCAAACATCTGCATCTCTTTACTCCCCCCGACTCCACCTCTCGCCGCTCGAGGTCTCTGGGTGTTTGCTGTTCACTTCCTGTCACAGAGGAAGGGCCTCACCCTGTCGCCCTGCTCCCTATTGGCCCTCGCAGGGATGGAGGGATGGGAGGAGGGAGGTCAGGAGGATAGAAAGAGGGTCCACTCGGTAGCTGGAGTCGTCGGGGAGGAAAGAAGAGCTGGAGCAGCAGAAGAAGAAGAAGACGATTGTAAGTAAGTTTCATACTTCTTGAGTAGAGATGGTGAGTGTTGACTACTTTACTCTCCTCCAGGTCTTCTGGGCGACGGCGCACTTGATCCAGAGTCATCGTCCGGCCTTGGTCTGGTCACTCCCAATCCTTGTACCAGTGTCATGATACAGGACAGACGCTGGACGGGTTTGGGGGGGGCTGTGCCAAGACCTGCACTGAAGGTGACTCCAAGAGACTTTTATTTATATTTATAATGTAGTTGTTTTTTAACAAAAACTACAGCTTTTTTGACACATCCGTAATTTCTTTGAAAAGAAAAATATATTTTTTAATTATTATCTGTTGATTTGTTTATTTAATTCAAAACTCAAATTAACGTTTAACTAATTTTTAAATAAATATTTTCGCATTTTTAGACCAATTTTTCCAAAGCACAGTTTTACATGTTTATTTAATGACACTAGAAAATTGATTTTTGAGACACAATTATCTACAAAACCTTAAAATAAAAAAAAAATCTCTTTATATGGATTCAATGGCAACATACATACATCTTTTAAGTTTAAAATTGATTCAAAGTGAAAAATTTAAATATTTAGATAAGGCATGTAATAGCATTTTAATATTTAGATTAATTCTGGATTTGTGCTTATAAGTGATAACAAATAATAATTAATAAACAATATCTAGTGTACTTTAGGAAAATAAATTGTTATGTGGAAAAGTTATGTGGAGAACATATTACAATGATTTTTCAAAAAAATCAAATATATACATATAGTGATAAGAATAAAATGTATTCTAATAAAGTTATATCTAGTTTACATGCAACCTCTCTGTATCCATTTTTATAAACATTAGGAATTTAAAAAATGTGCCAACAAAAATCTTTCTTGTTTAATAAAATAAAAAGAAAAAAAATAGTTAAATTTAATTATTGTGTATATATATATATATATATATATATATATATATATATATATATATATATACTGTATATATATATATATGCATATGATATCTTGATATTTCATCAAAGGTGAGGGGTTTTTTTATAGCTCAGCAGCGGAACAGACGACGCCAAACACTTAATGCTGACTCGCTATCACTGAAAAGTCGTGTCTATTCAATCTGAGAACCTTTTTTTCTTTTGCTCGCAAACACAAGTCGCTCCCACGTCCCGGTGGACTGTGACAAATAGGAACAGGCTGCAGCCCAGATTCAGGATATGAAGGCTCAGGCATGGCTGCCACTTAAAGCACACAATAGAAGCTGACATTCCTCATGGAACAGCATTGATGCTGCGGAGAGAAGTTCAAATGTGAACGATCTTGACCCGTGATTGAATGTTTTTAGGCTCTCACTGAATGTATCCATGATGTTGATGCTCATATTGTCTTGTTTATAGTCAGAATCAATACAGTTTGTATAACTTTTACATTAAGGACTACATCTTTTTAATGAAAACACTTGATTGTATGATCTGGATGTTTGTTTTACTTAATAAAATAAATAAAAAATGGATTGTAAACGTACTTTCAACATTACTTTTTGTATTTTCTGTAACCTGTTTGTATAGATTTTTTGTTTGTTTTTGCAAGAAAATCTGCACTAATAAAATATATTAAAAACAACTTACAAAACTGGTAATAAAAGTTTCTGATTCTGATTTACAAATGTGTCAAGTTGGACCTCCAGGTGTATTTTCCACACTAGTTGTGCAAACTGAAAGTTAAACACACACATACATACACACACGTATATTCTTTAAATTAATGTATATTCATTTGACATCAGTTTACAAATATATTATTAGTTTAATATATATTAATCTGTAATCATACAAGAAATGTAAATAAGAATAGTTTTTATTTAGGCTTCTTATTCTTGTTGATAAAGCAGTCTTCATGTTGTCATTCATTTTTTTTCCATTTATCATTTATGTTAACATGTTTCCTTACAATTAAAAAAAGGTATATTTTAACCATATTAAAATATTAAGCCACTCATTTTGACTCTAGAATTATTGTTTTAAACTAAATTAAGTAAATATCCTTTAATGTTGTGGATATTTTTCATCAAATTGTTTCGTTGACTTAAATAAAAATGTTAATAAAATAAATAAATTAAAAGTACAAGTAATAAACGTCATTCCTTTGTGTGTAAAGCTCGGGAGTCTCCAAGTTAGTATTGCGACATCAAAACTTTTTGATATATTTGTGGGGGAATTTGAAGATGTTTCACGAAAGACTTTCCTCTGGACTTCCACGGTTGAGTCAACAACCACACTTTTAAAACGTATTCAAACAATCATTCTTATTCAGTTTCTCAAAGGTTATGCTTAAATCAGTTGTTTTTTTATTTATTGTTCGCTGCTTTTATTCTCTACCGGATCACAACCACTCACGCTCCTCCCTATGGCGCCGCAGTGACGTCACCGAAACTCTTCAAGTCTGGACCAGGCGAGAAGAGAAGCAGGTAAAGTAAAGTTAAGTTGAAGTTGATCCTAAAATCCTCTGGACTTCTCAACATCCTGGTGTTCTTCAAAGAAGACCGTTTGTCTGGATCACGGTAAACCTACACACTTTATCCAAAAAATTGGATCGGCGCTTTTTGGCTCGTTTTTACTGTTATTTTTTAACAGTTTACTACACAAAAGTGTGTGTAAAACTCACAGGGACATGCATTTGTTGTTGTACTTGTTACTAAGGTGTGTGTTTTTAACGCGCGACTATTTCCTGGAGCTCCGGCCGGTGTTTATCGAGAGCCAATCGGATCGATACTTTCCGATTGAATGTCATCTTTATTCGCCGAATAATCCTTTTAAATGACGTTTGAGTTTTTGGAAAAGTCGCTCCTGGTAGATGTTTTGTCGTCATTCGAACGGACATGTTTTCAGAGCATGGGCCATTCATTTCACTGCGATGACGTCAGACCAGTGACCCCCACACTTGCAAATGGATTAACGTGTAATAATGTTTTTAAAAAACAAATAAAATGTGATTTAAATTAACCAATAATAGATAATAAATAGATGCATTTTCTTCCACGTATTCACAGTTTCGTCGATAGATTAATAGAATATTGTCCCATTTTATTATTATATTTGATTTTCTGGAACTCCTGTTGTGTTATCAGTTTTATCTTGACCTTTAAAGTATATACTTTATTGAATATTGTTTTGATTGTTTAAGCGCTTTGTGATCCTGGTCTGGAAAAGCGCTATATAAATAAAAATTACTTACATACTTACTATTATTATCATTAAATCATGGTAGAAATACATGTATGTCTGATGTTGTTGACGGGTTCAGTAAAACACATCCTGATTGTTTTTTGTGTATTTCTTTTAAGTTTTAACACGTCTTGGACTCCAGGAAGTTTTATTCCCCACCTCAATGAGCCCGGACCGCACACGACCTGGGTCGCCCTCCATAGATCATCACAGTGCCACACACAGCCCACTATAGAAGGAGGTACGAGGTCTTTGTATCTCTGGTTCATCCTGGGGGGAATAGCAGAGTTAAAGTTGAAAAAATAGAGCTTTTTAAAGAGGATTATTTAGGGTTGATTGATTGTTTACTTTTGTTTGACGCATCTAATAAATAATGACGTCTGCTTTAATTGACTCCAGTATCCATCATAACTGGTTCGACCACATTTTAACTTCAGGAATTTAAAGCAGCTGCCGTGTGACAATGCTTTGACTTTCAGGAAATAAACATCCTGGCTATATTTAACTTATGAAGAAAAACACTAAAATAAGTTAATTAAAAATGCATTTAAAAGTGTATCTATAGTTTTTTTCCCAGCGTTATAAGGTCATAGAGGAAATGAAACCGGGTTCAAAAAGGGAAATGTTCAGTATGACTTCGAGTTCCATTCTTTATCTCCTGCTGTGTCTTCTGACAGTGATGTCGGAGACGGACGGGCGTTTGCACTCCGTCTCCTCGGTGTCGTCCATCTCTCTCCTGGAGATCAAAGCTGAAACTAATCTGGTTCTAAAGGCGTTCCTTCATCGGACGCTCGACATTCCTCTTACGGACAGGCCGGGCCGAGTGGGAGGAACCTACAAAGACCACAACAAGTACAGGTACTCGCTTCTGATTTGATTTAAAGAGACTTTATAGTTTAAAAAAAACGCTGTATAAAAGAATAGAAAAATGTGTCCCAGCAGAAACCTCAAACAGAACCAGACCCACTGGTGCCTTTAGTCAAGTCAAGATATATATATCATTACGTTTAATTCTTCTATATTGTCAATTTATATCGTTTGCGTGTCAAACGGTAGAAGTGGAAGCAAATAGTAGGAGAGAAAACACCTGCTCAGAGAGGTTAAAGTTCACATGAAGGGACATTATATCGCTATAAGTGATGCAGGAAATTCCAGAAAAAATGGGTTGTATCATAGGATGTCTGTCGCCTTAGTGTAAACGGCAGAGATGCTAACAAACCAAAGGGCGAGTTGGGGTCCCAAGCCGAGGATGACAGCTCGTCAGACGAGAAGAAGTCGGGGATCAAGGAGTTCTTCAAGCAGCTTCCACTTCGCAACAGTCACCGCAAGGAGGCCAACGGCTCTCTGGAGAAAGACGGCAAAGGAAGACCGGCTGAGGTAGGAAAACAGCTTGTAACCTTTGTGTCTTTTATATCACGGGTAAGCCCCGCTACATGTACTACAACATGGATTAATAACAGTGAGGTGTCATAAAAAAAAAGTGGAGTTTGACCAGTGCCTGGTGTTATTCTCATTTCACCCTTCAGTCATGGTTACTACTAACAAACCTTTGTCTTGGCTTACAAGCAAATATACAGGTCACTAGCATAGATTTACCATACTTTGCTTTTAGTTTTTTCAAATTATTTATAATGGCAAGTTGTTATTATCATGTATTTACACTTGTTTTCCTCAAGTAAAATATTCCTGTTCAATAGGGTGTACAATTCTTACACCATTATCAGTGACACGTTTGACCTATTTGATGTATGTAATGAAGAAAAGTGAAATTCTATCAGAGAAACAACATTTAAAATTAAATCTAAAATCTAGAGAGATGTATTCTTTGATAGTATCAAAGTAACTAACTTAAATAGGGTGTCAAATAAGGCAAATAATAATAATACATTATGGTTATTCATTCACTATAGTCACAGTTTGTTCTTTTTTCCCCATATTTATTATTATTATATTATTATATTATCTTATCTATACTTTTTCGGTTTATAAGTTTCCTTTTGGGAGATTCTTTTTGTTGTTGTGTCTTCTTAATAATGGTAATAATACATTGTATTTATTGAGAGCTTCTTAGGACACACAAAGACGCTTTACAAACAAAGGATATGAAAAAGCGTTAGTACAGAAAAGACAATTATGGCTTAGCATGTTTGAACAGGTGGGTGGATTCAGAAACGTCTAGTGAGTTGGAAAACAATAGTCAGCTACACCCTGAAGTAGACATTGAGGCTTTCTGATGCGTTCATTTACATCACAGAAAAAAAAGAAACAATTTGTATCTATTTAACTGAGATTAAAAGTACAACAATTAAGTCTATTACTGATCATAATGAATTAATCCCGAAAGAACTACAAATAAAACACTTTACAATGACAATGTTACTGTGGAGTGGCTGTAATATAAACATAAGAACCCATTACAGGAAGGCGCCAAGTCTCCATCGTCCTCCTCGGAAGATGAAAATACAGAGAAGAAGAGCAAGAAGAAATACAGCCAGAAAAAGATAAAAAAAAGGCTCTCCAGGTTCTTCAGCATGAAGATGGAGGACAGGGAACGGAAAAAGGAGCGAGACCTGGAGAAGGAGCGAGAGAAGGAGAGGGAACGAGAGAAGGAGAGAGAACGAGAGAAGGAGCGAGAGAAGGAGAGCGAGCGAGAGGAGGCGAAACGGGAAAAGACGAGGGATCCGGAGAAGGAAAAACAAGGCGGTGAATCTCGTCCTCAAAGACCGAACACCTTGTCGATCGATACGGGACCGTATGCTGGAGGAAGTGCCATTTCTCCAGGTGAGGAGGAAGTAGAAGAAAAAAAAAAAAAAACAAGATATAGGTGTTGAATAACTTAATGTTTTGTGCGTAGGCCACCCGCCCGAGTTCTACGAAGAGGTGGCAGAGAAGCTGGAAAAGATCGCCCAAAGAAGCACGAGTGTTAAAAGCCCATATCAATGTCCAGTTCTGCCTCAAACACCCCCGACAGGTGAGTGAGAAACACACCTGAATGGATCGATTCGATCGTGCGCCTCGGGGAGTCTTGATGATGCGCGAATATGGGGGATCAGATACCCTGTTTATAACTTTTATGGACAGAATTGTGACCACGAGGTAGACCCAGGACACATTCCAGCTCCGCCCACCGGGGGAATCCCTGATGCCATCCTCGGCCATTCTCAAAACAGCCGGAGTGAACTTCGAAAAATCCCCCCTTGAGGGATCGAGTGAACATCGATGTCCCGAGCTGTATATAACCCACAATGCACTGCTTCGTTGCATGAAAAAAACGCATCCATGGTGGTGGCAGTAATGGACCACAGTTGTCTTCTGTCTGTTTACCACCAGAGAAGAAGAAGAAAAAATATATGCTCTTAAAAATTTCAATTATTATTAATTTTATCTTGAAGAGAATTCATTAAAATGAGGAAGTGTGGATCCGTACTAATTATGCAAACAACACTTCTTGTTATAATAAGAGCTGGAATAATTTGACATTACTATAAATCATTTAAAATAACGTCTCTAAAAACCATGTTTCTGTAGTTTTGCGTCATGACCGATTGATGTCATTAAACTAAAAAATGTTTCCACACGTTATAGTTTAACGTTCTCTCTACCTTTATAAGTATTTTTATTTCATTAAAGGCCACAATGGGAAAAAAACAAAACAAATATGGCTTGTTATATCTTAATAGACAATTGATCTTGTATTGTATGTGGTTTATTTGGTTTATTTACATTTCTATATTGGAATATATAGCTATGGTATGTGATACTCCGGGCTTTAAGTGAGCGAGGGCAGGTGTGTTGCATGTTCATCCATCTGTCTCCTGACGTCTCTTCCAGGAGAGTGGGATAAAGAGCTGGTGGTACAACAGCTGGTCCAGGTGCTCTGTGTGGAAGGAGACTTCATGAACAATAAGGTAAAACTTTATGGTCGAAACTGAGATTTGCGTCCTACCTTGTCTCACCTTAACATGGCAGACGATACTTCTCTTTAGAAGGATGGAATTCAAAAGCACTTTTTTAAGCTTGAATTCAGAGTACAGTAAAAACAAATGAAAGAAATACACAATAGAGATATAAAGAGATATAAAACAAATATAATTTTGTTAACCTGGCGGTTCTGGAAAGACATCGATAGAAACAGGTCTCTTTGATTTATTGGGATGTTTAATAAAATATAATGAATTAAAATGTTTTAACCATTTTCCATGAACATACAACAAGAAAACCGCCTTGTTTCGCCTCAAGTTTCCGACGGTACCTGAACACCACCTGTGACAGGTGTGTCAACCTGACTTTTTAGGCTTGTTGGCAAGTAGCTTGTAGCTAACTATTAGCACAAAATGAACATCTAAAACACCAAACACTTAACAAATACCATAATACATATTTAAAAGCCATGATCTCATTTTTAAAAAGCCGCCAGGGCTTCTCAACTGGTGGGTCTGGACCCAAAAAATGGGTTACAGAGATGTTGCCATGGTCTCCCTGGACCAGAACAGAAGTTTTTTTTTTTTAAATGGACTTTTACTTAGTGTTAAAGGTTTTAATCCCATGCTAGACACTTCTATCCCAAAGTTTATAAAGAGTTTTCATGTAATACGTTAGTTATGAAGTTGCATGTATTATATTTTGTTCAATTTATTACATAAGTAGTAGGCTTTTAATTTTTTGGGGGGGTAACTGTAACTACTCAATAACCACTGGTCTGGTCTACATGTGACAGGTTTTTCTCAACAAACATGGTTGTTAATTCTAATGTCATTGAACCGTAATGACAGTATAATGATCACAAATAAACTTCCAGATATCATGCAGATCTTTTAACGTGCGTCCTTTCCAACAGATCGAGACGGATCCGTTTCTCCGCACCAGCTTGAATCGTCTCTCCTACGCGTCGTTCGCGAAGCTCCTGGACACCTTCAGCGACACTCAGGTGGAGGTGACTCCGCCTCTGCCGCCGACGGCCAGTCCGACTCTGCAACGCGTGGCCGTGACCATGGAAGTGTCCCGGAGAATAGTCAGCGCCAGCGGCGCCCATCGCATGCAGAGCTATGCTGAGTGTTATATGGAGACGTTTGCGCCCTGGGTGAAGAGTCAGGGAGGATGGGTGAGTGACGTACAACACTAGTATTAATGTTACACCCTGGAACCTTTTATCTGTTGTTGTCTGTGGGGCCACACAAACGTTTATGTTACCCCCATTCTTACGTTTTTATTTCCCTTTTTCTTTCCCATCCTTCACAAAATTGGGAACAAATATTCTATAAATTATAGCTTTAAAATAAAGTGTAAAAGTATTGTTATTTTTACAATGGCATGGCTTAAAAACTATTTTTTATTTGTATGTCATTGACCTTTGATCTCTGTCATACATCAATCTTTACATCTTCTAGTGCTTAACATTTTATTTTTGAATAAACAGCATTTGCTATTTCAAGTTAAATTGACCCAAAATCAAGTTGAGATCCGTAGTGTTGGTATAAAGATAGATTAAAAGGGTAATTTCACATTCTGGGGGGGGGGGGGTCTTCCTTCAGTTTTGCCTTTGATCCAAATGTACATTTTATTTTTGTTCTTTCATGCCTTATGGATCAGATCAGAATGAGAAAACGTTTATAGCACGCAGCAATGTTGTGTGGTTGCAACATAAAATTAAATTAAAATAATATTTAAAGATAAAATGAAACAAAATACATCCATTTTGATCAAATAATATTCATGATCTGGGCAGCAGACGGTCAGAAAGTAGTGAAGGTCTGATAAAGCTTCATGAAACAGTGTCATGTTGTTCAGAGGTCAGTAGGTGGCGCCATCAGTTAAAAAAAATGATGTGATGTTTCATTAGAACAGTTCAAAACAAAATAAAATAGTGCAGAGACTGCCATCTAGTGGGCTCTGAAAACAATGACTCTGCTTCATGAAGCTTCATCAGACCAACACTAGTAGAACGAGTATTATTATCTATTATTAGTAGTATTAATGTGTGTTTTTCTCTGTGATTTCTTGAGTTTATCTAGACGGGCCCTTCCCTAGACTGCATAGAAAGGTTTTTTTGACCAATCACGATATAGATTCATTACATAGGGTCTCGCAACATTACTGAAAACATAATTATCTTCATCAATTATCTTTATCGATCCCTGATTGGTTGGTTAGTAACCGACGTTTGATGAGAAGATATGCAGTATGTCCGGACGAGGAAAATAAACAGGCTTTTGTCATATACCTGCTTTTATCATCAATTTTGAAGGAGTCAAACTAGACAAAACTAGTAAAAAATATATTAGCAACACAACTTAAAAGTTTAAACGTTTTTGAAGTAGGAAGAATGTATATGTATCCATAGAAGAATTTATTTTTCCATTAATACGTTTTTCAAATCTACAGTGCACCACAAACTAAATCCTGAATTTTGTTTGAGAGAACTGTCCACTTGTAATAAAAAAATAAACTTATGTTGAATCTTTTGGTCTCCAGGAGAACGTGGTGGACCTCAGCGACCACGAGTACGACTAAGTTTCATGCAACTGTGAACGGAAGTGACCACTGGAGCGACGATCTGTCAGACCTTCAAGACGAGGAAACAATACTGTCGAGCATCAGATCACGGCATCTGTGGGAACAACTCTTTATCTGAGTTCTACATATCTGTAGGAGTGAGTGAGCTAATGTCCTTTAAGCTCTGCTGTCAAACATGCATGTATGAATCCAAATTTGAACGACTACAAACCAGAAAAAGAACAGAAAACTGTACTTACTATTCAGGATTACGTTCTTTAATCTAATGTTCTAACTGAAGGGACTTTAACTGTTGCACATGTTAACATACGAGTCTGTGGCTCTTCTACTGTTTACATTCACAGATTATTTATGAAATGACACTAAAAGAAAAAGCAGTTTTATTAGCAGCGATTATTTAAGTCTCATGCTGTGAGCATCTATTTATAAAGAAACAAAGGAGACAAGAGTCTTTTTCAAGTCTGTTTTTTTACTGTTTTTTTCTCTTGTATTCTATTTTTACAAATCAACGTACATGTGAAGAGTTTATAAGGAAAAAAAAGTTATTTTATAAATGTTTTTTTTGAAGATGAATAAAAATGTATTTCTATTAAACAAAGGTCTGGGTATTGATGTTTATTTTCAAGTTGCTTTACATCAGTTCACAAATGTACTTTTCAAGATTACATAACGTCTTCTTCCAAACCATTTTAGGACTTTCCCCCGGTTTAGTTCTCATGGTGCACGGAACAGACTGCTTCCTCCTACACATGTTACAAACTCCTACACATGTTGTGTAGGAGTTTGTTGTTTGTGCGTGTCGGTCAAGGCCCAGGACTAAAAAAACAAAATTCTCAGGTCCACCACTGACTTACTTAGATCTCTCAATTTCAAAAAACACCTAAGATGGAAATAGTGATCAAAATTGTTCTTTAGTTAATGCCTGATTAAAATAATTAAGTAAAGTTTTATCTGTAAAGTGCCTTAAGTGGTACAATATCAATGTTGCTATAGCAATAGAGAGAAAGAAAAAAAAAAGACTAAATTATCACAAAGAATATTTCATTATATAAAAATATTATGATTGATTTAGGGTTACAGATAGTAAAGAGTTATTTTTGAACCTGGTGGACACGTGCAGAAAACCTTGTCATCTCTGATCCGTCAAATGTGATTTTACCACTTCTTAATTAAATTTAGTAAAAACACATTATTAAACAGAAATTAAGGGATGTGGATTTAAAGCTGGTGATACGATACGTATCATGATACACGGGCAATGATACAATATGTTGCGATGTATTATGACACTGTAGTAACAAGGATATATTTGTAGTATTGTCGAGAACTTGACTCTGGTGTTGCAGAATCTACAGACCACATGACTGTTGACAAAGTCGTAACTACTCTTATTTGTTTTTAAACCAAAATATGTCCAAACATAAGCTTTTTTAAGCTACTGGAGTCGACTGTATCCTCTCGTCCTCAGTCTAGCCCAGGTCTCAAAGGATTTTATTGTTCGTATAGCTGAGGGGGGCGTCATGACTGCTGCCATCTAGTGGCAAAGGGTATTTTTACATGTAGTAAGGTGGAAAAACCATAAAACAACAAAAAATCAACATATATAAACACATGCTTTTTCTCAGCTTAGCAAATATTCTCCATAAAGGTCTGCAAACAGAGAGAGATTTTACATTGGTATTTAACAGACTACTTTGATCCAAACATGGCAACCAAATAAACTGTACATTGTACATGACCAAAATAATAAATAGCACTTCAGCAGAAATACACACACAAATGAAGAATCATTTTAACTCTAGCTCAGGATTCAAACAAATCCTCTACAAGAAAGATAGATAGATAGATCTATTGAGAGTCTCTGGTTATGAAAAATACTCAAAATAAAACATGATTAAACTTGCAAATCTGTAGATAAAATGAAAGATGACATGACATAACTATTGAAAAGAAAAAAGTCTCTTTTATCGTGTCTAACATTAAGTGTTTACAGTTAATGCAATTTTTCAAGCAGATGATATGCTTTACAATGAAACTGATTTATTTAAAAGCCTGTACATTTCTGTATATCATGTGATTGTCCTTCTTTGACAACAACATCTTATTGTGTGATAAAAATAGGATGTTTCTTCAGGCTCTCATATTTTATTACTTTCCAGACGATTCACCGATGAAACAAACAGACAATGAGAGAAATGACAAACAAATATAAACAAATAAACTTAATACTGTCAGCACCAACCTTTAAATGATATATTTACTTATATATAAGTAAGTATATACTTTATACAGGACTATGCGTTTTCAATAACATGAAAATGACATCATGAAAACTCCATGCAGGAGCCAAGGTCTGAACCCCTCTCACAATTTTATACAATTGATTTACTCTTTTTGTGGTTACAATTTGGATGGTTAAGCTTAACCTTACAAATAAAGCAGAATGAGAGAAAATTGTTAAAATACAATATATTTTAAAGGATTTTCAGGGAGAATTCTGTAAATCTCTAATTAAATAACAAACATGAAATATATTGAATGAAATTTATGATATTAAAAAAAAGTGCATCTTTTCTATGATTAATACATTTGAATAAATATAAAATTCGAATTTTACAAGACGTACCGGTGACGTCAAAGTAATATTGTTGAGAGTTTTTCTTAGTAATTCTTTCTCGAACTCTTGTAGCGCCATCTTGTGGTCCAAGACATATATTTCAATAAAACATCACAACACAAATGTTTGCGCCTTTATTAAAAGTAATATCAGTTTTATTAGTAAAATAAAGAGAAGTTGAAGTCTTGGGGGTTTTTTTTAAGATCAGAAAAATAATCTGCGGATACTTCAGACTTGATGTTTAAACTACATATTTACAAACTGATGTTGGTTTCAAGTCCAGAAGTTGTGAGTCTTATACAGGCAGTTGTGTTGTCATGGTGGTCCCGGGACGGAGGACCCAGTCCACGTACTCTCCCCCCCCGGCCTTCTCCTCGTCCCGCCTCCCCATCGTCAGGATCCCGGCCGCCTGGTTCCTGGAGCCGTGCAGCAGCATGTGCAGGCGGGTCTGCAGTCGCTGCTCGTCCTCCCTCCTCTTCCCCAGCGTCAGGATGCCGGCGGACGCGTCGCCGCTCAGAGCCCCGGCGGAGGCCTGGTGTCCCGGGCGACACAGCAGCACGTAGAGGCGGCAGGACCGGGAGGACTGTCGGCAGCAGTCCGACACACTGTTGGCCCCGCAGGGGATCTGAGACATCAGCAGCATCAGGACCAGCACCAGGACCTTCTGCAACAACCACAAGGAACCTTTTGACAATTTATAGTCATCACAGTATTATTTATAAACAATTTGTTTACAGGTGTGTATGTTTATTTGTCATCAAGAAAATTACATATTTAACTGTATTTTAAAGTAGACATGATGGGCCTTAAATCCACATATAAACATTTATCTTTATTTCATTCATATATTAGTTATATATCGAAGTTAAACAGGTTTTCTCTGTAATTACCTTTTTTTTTTTACCAATTACATATTTGCTATTGTAGAAAAAAAACAACATTATTCATAATTGCTTTAAGCCTTAATAACTATGTATCTCAATGATCTAGTTATTAACCATGTGATAATAACTATATAATAACTGGTCATCTTTTATTGTGTTTATTTTATTAACTTCAGATTTATTTTATTATTATTATACTATAATTATTATTTTATTTATGTTAATTTTTTTTGTTTAGTATTATTTTGTGTGTACTGTTTGTCTAAAACTATACGTGTCTGTGTTTAGTTTTTATTCAAGTGCTGTAATTACTTAATTTAACAAATGTCAGAAGAAAAAAAAGCATAACATCAAAAAAGAATAGAAATTTTAAAGGTTGTGTAAACTTTACATTTTCACTCCATTTCTACATTTTGTAATAAACTTAAATAAAAAATAAAACAACATTTGTATACTACAAACATGATCATTACTGTTAGATAATATTATTTAATTTTAATGTTTAAATAAATAAATAAAAGATTCACGAAAGAAAGAATCATTTTATTTGGCTTTATTTTAGTTGAAAATCATACGTCTAACAACATTCTGCTGAGATTGTTATTGTCATTGTTGAGAATAAAAAGTAATCTTATCTTCTAAAAAGTAATCTTATCTTCAAATACATCTCAAAAGGAAAAATCCCGGACTTACCCGAGTGGGTGCTCGTGTCCCAGCATCCCTCCTTAGATCGCAGCAGGCCCCGCTGGTCATCTTCTGGTCAGGTTCCGAGGGAATGGTACCACCTTGGCTCTCGGACCAGCTTATATACACCGCGAAGTCTCGCCTGTCCTGGAGCGTCTACGTCATTCAGCCCAAACCACAACAACAGCAGAGCGCCCCACGATTGTTCTCCTCATTGGCCTTTTGCTCATTTGACAATGCGTTCGCTGCCAGTAATTAGTCTTGTTTGCTCAGACATCTCCAAGGTTCTGCTGTGGAGCGTTGATGAAGCAGGTACCTCTTTGTGTTCCAGATGCCAGAGCTTGATTGAGATGATTAAGACATTCCTGCTGGAGAGTTGTGAGGGACCATTAGCTAATGGGTGCGTGGAGTTTTTAAAAATAGAAGACTAATGTGGCCACGCTGGACTTCCTGGGTCCTGATGAAAAGCTCCTTCAAATGTCATGCTAATGAGCTAAAAGGAGCACTTAAGTGACATTTTCTGACTCCTAGCTACTTCCTCTTTTCAAACTTTAAAGACGGATCTCATAACTTTTTACAGCGTGTCTATCTTATGATCTATTCTTTGGTGAAGAGACGTTGGTAACCCTTTGTTCCTGTTTGAGTTTGGGGCCTATAACTGCTAAGATACAACAATATATCGGAGGCTAAACTCACAGAGAAGTTTCTCGTCTGTTTTAAGTTCATCCGTACATTTGCTTCAGATGCTTCAATAGTATAAAACCTCTGTAACTTCAGAACAAGATCCAAGAAGATACAACTGAAACTTGGGACTGGATCTCATTCCAAACCCGGAGTAGAACCTCCTTCCTCACGGAGAATCAGGCGAGTGAATGGGTCCACATCTCTAGACATGTTTCAGACTTCCTTACTAATGGGGTGTCATAGCTCACATGGTAGACTGGTCGGCTTGTGGCCTGAGGAGTTGTGGGTTGAATCCCAGCACCGGATGAGATTGTGGCATTGTGTCCTTGAGCAACAGACTATTTTACCCCAATTGCTCCTGATGGTCAAGCTGGCGCGCTGCATCGCAGCCTACTCCCATCAGTGTGTGTATGTGTAAAGCTTTGGCTGCTGAATAAGCATAGTGTGGGGATTTTGTGTTCCGCTGAACCGACCCCTCCCCAGTCTCGTACGTGGTGGTGGGAAATGAAGGACAGACACATGGATGAGTTTAAGAAAATGCTCGCTGTTTAGTGAATTATGCAAAAGTCAGAGACAAACTTACGCGAACACGGGCGCTAGCAAGCAGAGAGATCTATCGCAGACGTCTTCGAATGCCAGAACGCAAAGATCTCACAAAATGGTGGATCTTTATAGTAGAATATTCAGGTTAACACCTCTAGTCAATTGTACATGTAGGATTGGTCACTGTAAACACTTGATTCTAAGATGGCCGCCGCACGTGGTCGTAGTGGAAATTTACCAAAGGTTGTTGTCTTCTAGAGAGAGTCTGTTCCCAGTGACTTGCTGGTCTGTTGTGTCTTTCAGTGTGAGTTCTCAAACAGGTTAACACAGACTTGCTGGGAATCTGGGATTGTTTCATCTTTCTGTGTGTGTGAGGCTTTGTGACCTCGGCCTGTGTTGCAGTAAATTGATGCAATGCAAGACAATGCTTATTTAATATGAATTAGAAGATTATCACTTAATCAAGTGACTATTTCAAATCTGTGCTAAATCTAGATGATTGATTACAGTAAAGTTGTCATTTCCTTACAATAGAAAAGCGTTATATACTGTGAGTAATTTTCCATTTACTAAATTCTGTCACAATGTTTTAGACACTTGGAAGTTGTTCAGTGTCATCAGAATATCGAATGGTTAAATCTTCAAATTTTAGAAATGTTGGACTTTTTTCACAGAAGGCTCCGCGACTTCACTGAGACGTGTAGAGAGTTGCAGCGACTGACACTCAGTGAAGGTTGCGACTTGAATCCCTGCTGGTTGCGGCGACTTCTGTGTGAATTGGTTGTCACCTTGCTAAGAGACGTCTCGCCAGTCAAGGACAAAGTAAGTTTCTCTGACGTCTCCGCTCAACTCAAATTGAGCCGAGACATAATAGAGAAATTGAAATGTCTCCAACAAGTCTCCGAAAAAATTGAATTTCTGCAACTCCCTGGCACTCGACTTGTAAGTAAGTAAGTAAGTAAGTAAGTAATTTTTATTTGTATAGCGCTTTTCCAGACCAGGGTCACAAAGCGCTTAAACAATCAAAACAATATTCAATAAAGTATATATTTTAAAGGTCAAGATAAAACTGATAACACAACAGGAGTTCCAGAAAATCAAGGAAAAACCTGCACAGATAGAAACGTCTTAAGATGTTTCTTAAAGGAGTCAGTAGATCCATCAAGCGCAAAGAGAGAGGAAGATCGTTCCAAAGATTAGGAGCAACAGTCTGGAAGGATTTCTCTCCTCTGGTCCTGAACCGTGTGCGTGGAACCATCAGTAGATTCTGATCCACAGACCTCAGAGCCCGAGCTAGGGTGTAAGGCTGGATCAGATCACTGATGTAAGGAGGAGCCTGACCATGAATAGATCTGAAAGTAAGAACCAGAATTTTAAATTTGATTCTGAAAGAAACTGGCAGCCAATGAAGAGTTTTAAGGATCGGAGAAATGTGAGTTCTTCTACTTGAGCGGGTCAGAAAGTTCTGAATCAACTGCAGGCGAGACAGCTCCTTCTTGTTAAGACATGAAAACAAACTGTTACAATAGTCCAGACGAGGAGACACAAACGCATGGATTACAAGCTCCAGATCATGCTGTGACAATATTTTCCTAAGTTTAGAGATTTTTCTCAGTTGAAGGAAACAGTTTCTGGTCAGTTTTCTGCAGTGTTGAACAAGAGACATGTCTTTACACCCAGGTTTCTCAGGCTCAGTTTGACAGACTGACCTAAGTCACCCAAGTACTGACTCAACCCTGGAACCTTATCATCATGCGCAATCACCAGAGTTTCAGTTTTGTCCACATTTAGCTGTAGAGTGTTTTCACTCAGCCATTGTTTGATTTCTAGCAAACAATTGAATAAGCTTTTCAGCCTCTGGGGCTCAGTTGGATCAAAAGAGCAGTATTCATGTGCCCATGAGACTTCACCATGACCAGCACGGACTCAAGTTTCCCCCCTGGGCACAACTTAGTCTCCAGGCCGGTGAGATAGACTCTTACATTGTTTGCTTCCTTTATACCACAGGTGTCAAACTAGTCCAGGAAAGGGCCGAGACGGTGCAGGTTTCGGATCCAACCTGTCAAGCACATGTAGTTGAACCAATCAGGCGTCTGAAGACAGTAATCAATTGATTGTCAGTCAGGTGTTGCTTGTCTAACCCAAAACCTGATCTGTTAACTCATGTGTGCTTGACTGGTTGGAACAAAAACCTGCACCGCCTCGGCCCTTTTGTGGACCAGTTTGACGCCCTTGCGAGTTTAGACCATCTGTAATTCATTCCAGTCCGTGTTTTTTTCCAAGTTTGAACTTTGTTCTTGTGTCTCTGATACTCAATCATTTATGATAGAGTATAAAGATGCAACTAAAACAGTTCTTACTCAAGAGTAAAATGGGACATTCTATGAGAAAGGTTCTGTATTAAACTCAGCAGTATGATCAAGTATTATGTCAACACTGTTGTGTTAAAATGTTAAGTCAAGATGACTCGATCTGTTTACCGGTGTTAGTAGTGATGCTGTAATGAAAGATAGACCCGCCTTATGTTGCTTCTGATTGGTTCATATTGCGTGGTGAGTATTACATGGGTCAATAAGCGCAATAAAAAATAAGCTTTTTTATTTAAGGCCAAAATGTAGTATTAAAATATTCTATACTCGCCTACGTAGAAGAAGAACGTGTTGCTTTTGTTGCTAGCTTAGCATTACTAGCATAGTAAGTTTTGTTTTCTCACAAACATATATTAAAAAGACAACGAAATGGTGAAAACCACTAGATATTACACTGAATTAATAAAAGACAGGATGTTTTCTTACCTATAATTCTGAATGAATACTCGACATTACCTTTTATCTTTGCATTAATTATTTATTTTGGAAAATTTATTGAGCATTTTCTCGCATTAAGAATTATAAGAGATGGTTTTAAATCTTCACCAAAATAACAGAATCACACATCAGGTAGATAAACAATAGTCATATTTAATAGACTTTCAGTAGAATCCACAGATCCGTGACACACACACTCCAGATTATTGTTGTGTCGTGACACTAAACCCTCGTCCTGCTCCCACATGCACTAGCAGCCCCTCTTTCAACACCATTAGAAAAAAGAAAAACGGAATAACTAACCACATTTATTTTTTTTACAATAGCAATCATCAATGTCCGCTAGAGTTCTTTATAACAATCTTTATATATATATTCCTAAATAATCTCCCTTTCGTAAAACTCTTACGTACAAGTTACATCTATCGTCTATGATGACAAGATTCCTCGCTAAGGTACAACGTTCCAGTTGTGTTTGGCTGGTGAGCAGATGAGGGAGCGCCCCCCTGTGGAAGAAGCAAACACCAGGTGCACAAAATGGATCCAAGAGGAGGAGAGGATCATGGGGAACATGTGTCCAGAATCCTGAGGTGACGTGTGATGTTTGTGCGAATTGTCAAGTTTTCTTTTTTTTTTGGTGTCGCTCGTGATCTCGCTGATCCTCACCTGCTGACTTGGTTATGCCTCAAACATAAGGTGAAGAAGGAAGGGATGACCCTCCTCCTGTATGAACACTGCATTATGATGCGAGATATGGAGAACAATCACATGACTTTACGCTACAATTGTATTCATTTGTCACATGAGCTTCAACTGATGCAGTGCATTATGGGCCTTATGGTATAACTGGTTGAGTAGGTTTCTCTTTTTTTTTACCTGCATTCAACAGAAAATTTGACTCATATTTCTGGCCTTTGATGATGACATCATGGGTTGGACAGTTTTACATGTTACCCTGTAGCTCTCCGTAGAATAAAGCTTTGGCACCATAAGAAAGACAGCTGTATAAAAATTGTGTTGCGTTGTTTATGGCCGTATTTAATTTTGAAAAACAAGAAAACCAAAATAAAATGTATACTTTTTTTTCTTGAAAACTAACCCAACATTGATCCTAGTTGTAGTTGTCTGATATTGCCATCTTGGAAATGTATTTTAAAAGGTGAGCCAATGCAGAGTTTTAAGGATCAGAGAAATGCGAGTTCTCCTACTAGAGCGGGTCAGAATAAAAGGTGAGCTTAGAGGTTTTGATTATACCGTAAGTTTAAGTATTACAAACGTCACTGGATATACAAGTATTACAAACAGTACTGGATACTTAAATATCTAATACTCAGTTGCAGGAAGCGACACTCTTCAGAACCACATGACTTGGTCACACCCACCTTACTTATGGTGCCAACAAAATGATGCCATTCTACACCCTGCTCTTTATCGTGACTGCTGATTGGTCGCCACAATACTGTATTTCTATTCTACATCTGTTGTGATGTGCGGTGATTGACAGCTGTGATTGGTCGGCTGGGCGGCAAAGCATTTAACGCTGTTCAGGTCACTATCACTCAGGAGGTTGTTAAGAGGGATTGCACCTCATATGGAGTGTTTGAGTTTTCAAGTTTAAATAAATGGTCTTTAACCAAAAATTAAACTACTTTGTGATCTTGTGATTTGTTTCCAGTTTGCAAAATAAAAGTTGAATGATTGTGGTTACAAAAAAACAAGGTTGCTTATCAGGGATTTACTTTTTCAGGAAACAAAATCCAAGATATAGCAATTGTTTTTTTTATAGGTCAATTATTGACCTATTAATATTTACAAACATGTGATACAACTAATAAAACGCCTCACAACAACAAAAACATTGGGTCTTAAATATGTCCTAAAGCCCTGACAACAAGTCTTAAACTCAAAATGTTCGTGATGCGGTGAATGACGTGATGCTGAACGACAGGTAGGGGGCGGTGTGGGGTGAATGGAACACAAAGACATGCAGAGACAACTGAAAGGCATAAGTTGTGGTAAATGTTGGTGCGATGGGAAGCCTGTACCCACAGAGCTAGAGGACACAGTGTGTATTCTAGCGTGGCCCAGAGACAGCTTTGACCGGAGCGAAGAATTTTCTCACACTTGCGTCTCGCTTCTAACCCGACGATTCCTCTTTCCCGCCATCATGTGACTCGCTCCCCCGGTCACGTCCTCCGTCTCTTTTTCGCTTTTTTTCCCCTCCTCTTCGGCGCTCTTGGTGGTCTGTCTCTGTGGGCTGGATTCTCCGTGGGTACAGGCTGCGCGTCAGCAGGATCCCGCCGGGTCACTGCTCAGCATCTCCTTGTGAGAGTCCAGAGGCGGCGCCGGCGCCCTCTGCTGCTGGCTCTGGAGGTGGTACAGGGGGAGCGGCGGTGGCTGCTGATAGGCGGGGGGTTTGGGGAGAGTTTGAAGAAGGAGGGCCGGAGTGAACTGAGGCGGGGGGTTGGCTGGAAGCGGCGGAGGATGGGACATTGTCGGAAGCAGCTGCGAGATCTGGATCTGCTGCAGTGATGTTGGTGGCTGTGGCGAGTGCTGAGGGGGGTACTGGAGTTGAGGGGACGCCGCCAAATTCTTGCTGATCCCACAGGACTGAGCGGCGCAGTGGATCTGACGGACGTTGTCCAGCGCCTCGCTCTTGGCGTGCTTGAGAAGATCCGCCTGACCCTGCAGGCACAGAGAGAGGACGGAGGTTTAGAATAAAATATTCTTTACCATTAAGTCGATTGTAAATGTCTGGGATGTCAGATACCAAAGTCCTGTCAGGAGAAATTCATTATTGTTGCACAAACCAGAAGGAGCGGTCTCACAGTTGATACAAAACTCTGCAGCGAGAATTCTGACCTGCTCTGGTAGAAGAACTCGCATTTCTCTGATCCTTAAAAGCCAGTTTCTTTCAGGATCAATTTTAAAATTCTGGTTCTTACTTTCAGAGCTATTCATGGTCAGACCTTCCATCAGTGATCTGATCCAGCCTTACACCCCAGCTCGGGCTCTGAGGTCTGTGGATCAGAATCTACTGATGGTTCCCGAACACACTTCAGGACCAGAGGAGAGAAATCCTTCCAGGCTGTTGCTCCTAAGCTTTGAAACAATCTTCCTCTCTCTCTGTGTTTGATGATCTACTGACTCCTTCAAGAAACATCTTAAGACATTTTTATTTGTGCAGACTTTTCCCTGATTTTCTGGGTCTTTTAGAGTTTTTAAACTCTTATGTAATTTTAACTATGTATTGCTTTTGATTGTTAAAGCGCTTTGTGACCCTGGTCTAGAAAGGCGCTTTACAAATAACGTTTACTTAGTTACTTTTTACCAGAACGGCTTCAAGCTATATCGTAAGTCAAACCTCCAAAAACTATCTTAAAGTGCTAGGGGCGGGTCAGTGTAGAGTCAAAATGGCGGATCAGAGCAGGTCCGTCAGGGAGCCATCAGATCTCTGGGAGTTTCATTTTACTTCACTTTGTTGTCTCCATGATGAATTTCCCGTCTCATATATCAAATTAAAATCTGGTCATCGACAAAGGCAATTTCCTACTTGAGCTTTTGACACTAATGTTCTGATCAGAATCAGAAAACTTTTATTGCCAAAAAATATATAAACATATATATACAAATATAAAAGAAAGAAAGAAAAAGAGATTAACACAATAAAATACAATCAATTATGAGACATTGAGACTGGACGGGTTTTATCCCCACATTGTTTTGCAAATGTTTGTCTTACTCACAAATAAATGAATGTTTATCTTATCTTAACAGAGCTCTATGTTGTCTTTCCATGTAAACATCATTTTAATCGCATGTGAAACTTGCAGTTCTGTAAAAACATCATCCATCAAGACCAGAAGAAGCCAAATTCTAAGCAACTCAAACCCACAAACATATTGCAGTGGACATGTTTGTGCCTGAGGGAGCTAAAATCCCCACAAATAAAAACAACGTTTTTTATCTTGTAAAAAAAACTACGACTTTGAAATGCAAATGAAGCATCTTAGTCTATCTTAAATACAACTTAAATAGCATCTTAAATATACATTATTACCAGAAACATGTAGATGAAGTGACAACCCTTTCTATAATCCTTTAATCTCTAAATTCTTTTTTTTATATACATTTTTATTTTACGTTACAAGTACTTGTTGCAATTTAATTTTATTAAATTAAATGTATTATTAGTGTTGTTATTTGTGTCTTTTATTTATTGTTCTCTTTTAAAAAAAATGATAAAGTAAATAACTTATTTATATTTGTAGAGCGCTTTTCAAGAGGGCTCACAAAGCGCTTAAACAATCAAAACAATACTCAATAAAATATATACTTAAAAGTAGGAAACTACTGATTGACTGCTGTTTCCAAATGAATTAGATTGTCATAAATACACAAAGAATCTCGGGGTAGTTTTTCAGATATACTGGGGATAAATTGTAGCGAAATAAATGGCGGCTCAAAAAAAGAATCTTATTCTGTAGCGCATTCTTGCATTTGTAATAGCAGAGCACAAACAGCGGGGGGCAGTGTAACTCCATCAACTCAATCATCTTGAGCTGCAGCCAGTATTGCTCTGTCATCAGTGCTGATGTCCATCATGTTGGACTTCAGCTGCCCCCCTACTAAAAGATCGAGTCCAAGAAAGACTGCCGGGGGGATAAAGTAGTATCTGGACGTGTAAATGAGCCATCACAGACCTTTATAAGTTGTGAAAACAAATCTGAACACATGCTTAAGCGAACCTTCTTCACCCCTCTGTGCCCCCGACATCTGCTCACAAGAGAGTTGAGCGAACTTCATCTGCATATTTTTCTAACCCCCCCACCACCGCCTCCCAGCCCGCCGCCACTGCTGAACTTCAGCCTGGACTCTCTCTGACCGGCTCTGACATCTCGCCGTGAATCACTCCCGCCGTCTCGTCACTTAAACAGATAGAACACGTAGAGTTTTTCATGAGGGGCCTGGATGCTGCTGCTGCTGCTGCTGCTTCTGTAACATCTCCAGCAGCAGCAGCAGCAGCAGCAGCATGAATAAGTCATACTTTTCAAAGCACAAATTATATAAGTCATGACTCACCAGTCATAAAATAAGACAGTGGAAAAGCTCTTTCTGCCTGCTGGAGACCGATCTCCGTGTATCCGGGTGCATTCACCCCTGCAGCTGCTGTAGATATCCACGGGGGTCTAAGCCTAACAACCAAATCACAGCACAGCGTCCTCGTCTAATGCGTATAAGCCGAGCTTCGAGATGAGACCGACTCATTTGTCACCAGTGGGTCCTCGCCATCGTGCTTCTGGCACATCTGGAGGCCCGAATCAAGGTGACAAGGGGGGTAAGAAACCATTGATACATCAATATATTGATTTATTTTCTCCATACTGTATTGATATTAAATAGACAAAAACAAAGATTACATATATTTTTGACTTAAAATCATATTTGACATTTACCATAGTTCTTTAAAGGTTTTGTATTTCAAAAAAGTGTGTTTAAATAAAAACAATTCGATTTTCAAACCACAATTAACACGGAAATATTCAACGTTCGTTTTTGTATTGCCATTAAACTCCAGGCCGCTAGAGGGCAGCAGTCATTACGCCCTCCGCATCTAAAGGTACACATGAAATCCTGTATAGATATTCAAAGGACAAAAACAAAGATAATATATATTTTTGACTTAAAATCACATTTTATTTTCACCCTAGTTCTTTAACGGTTTTGTATTTAAATAGAGTGTGTTTAAAATTAAAATAATTAGATTTTTAAACCACAATTAACACGGAAATATTCAATGTTCGTTTTTGCGTTGCCATTAAACTCCAGACCACTAGAGGGCAGCAGTCATTACGCCCTCCGCATCTAAAGGTACACATGAAATCCTGTATAGATATTCAAAGGAAAAAAACAAAGATTACATATATTTTTGACTTAAAATCATATTTTATTTTCACACTAGTTCTTTAAAGGTTTTGTATTTAAATAAAGTGTGTTTAAACTAAAAAATAATTAGATTTTAAAACCACAATTAACACGGAAATATTCAACGTTCGTTATTGTGTTGCCATTAAACTCCAGGCCACTAGATGACAGCAGTCATTACGCCCTCCGCATCTGAAGGTACACATGAACTCCTGAGAGATCCCGGTGATGACTGAGGACGAGAGGATACAGCCCATCATACATCCAGCAGCTTTTAAAGCCGATGTTTGGATATATTTTGGAAGCTGTAATGAATTTGTCAAAAGTCATGCGATTTTATAGAAACGTCCAAAAAGAGCCACATTTATAATCAACAGTATTTTATGGGAATTTATTTATCTTTATGGGAAGATTAATGAAGACAATATCAGGCTTCCTCTTGAAAAATTTTGGCTGCTCTACAAGAATATAAGAAAATAACATTTCCTCCAGTAACAGTGTTTTGAAACAGGCAGTAAATATGTTTTTTTTTTATGTTGTAAAAGTTATTTTTGGCCGGCTGTTTACGTGACATCCGGCCTTAAGGGGACACTTGATGAACTCAGCTTTTTGCACTTCCTCATTAGCTTCACTCTGTATGTTGCTCCTGTTTACACTCGAAGTGAACTGGTGTCAACAAGACAGGCCTTAAGATGTAAAGCACGGACCGGTCGGCCATGTTTGTTAAAAATGGATTCATAATAAAATAAAAACCACTGCTCTAGAGGGCTGTGTTAAACTGGAATAACCAGTCTACCAATTTTTCATGGAGGCGGCGAAAACATCACACAAATCTCCTGGGTGTGTTTTGTTTTTAGGGAAAATAAAAAATGGGTCAGAAGTATTTGATTTCATGTACGGACATAAATGACGTTCTTGTTTCTTGTATAAGTCTGGACTTGATTGATTTCTTGACAAACAAGTGTTTAAATGCTTGCTAAAGGTCAACTAACGTGTTGATTTAAGTGCGTCTTAAATAGATCTTGGACCTCTTTTGTACTCATCAGTTTCTGTTTGTACAAAAATATATTTTCATTGAAATATTTACATTAGAAAATGTACTTAAGCCCCGCCCAACTGGAAACACTTATTTTTCTGAGATGAACTATAACCCCGCCCACTTTGCTGTGATTGGTCGAACGTCAAGGTTTGTCACCATATATACCGGGGAATACTCCACCTCCAAGGGACTCGTTGTATAAACAAAGCCGGGTGTGATCACAGCCGGCTGGTAGGAGGAGTGAAGTCATTATGACGTCATAATGGACTCTGCTCTCGTAACCTCTCGTTCGCCAAGATTTCAGACGTGGGGAGAACTTTATAAAGTATTAGGTTCAAAACATGGTCATGATGAGGGACTTCCTATATTAACCGCTGGAGTCTTCCTTAGAGAAAGATCATGTCGAATCCGTCAGTAAATGTTTTTTAACGTCATGATCCAGAACCTAAAACCCTAGTAAAACGACCCGAGAGGTCTTCTTCATGTTCCTTCCTGGTGTCACCGGCGATACAGTCTACAAGCTTCAGTGGCAGCTCTCCCTGTCAGCCATGGTTTGAAGTTCCGCTAAAAACCGAAAGAGAACACGACACCATCCAGCAGCTCCTCCACCATCCATCATCGAGCTCCTTGCAGCTACGACCCACCATCTGCCGGTGGCTGACAGGTGAGAGTCTCTGGCCCCGGCTCCCGGAGCTGGCCGACGAGGAACCAGGGCTGTCACCGAGCGTTAAGTATGAGACGCCGATAATCACCGAGGAACCGGAAGAAGGAGCCGAGTTTGCCAAGATTCTAGACTCAACCCCAGCACGGGTGGAGGGTGTGGGGGAGATAAAGGCGGTGAGAGAAGTTTTGAGGAATTACGGGAGCAAGAGGGAGTTTGGCTGAGGCGGGAATTAGTGCCACCTGGTAAGCTGCATGTGCACTGAAGCGGAATGAGATAAATCTGTCGGCTGCACATGAGGATATTGTCCCAGGAAGAAGATAAAACGCCGTCTACGGGCTGATCTCGGAGCTACCAGGGCCGCCCAGATTATGTTTTATGATAAATCGTTGCAATTTAAATATGTTTTCCCCCGAATTCATCTTCGTGCTCAGAACATGCAAACTCCCCCCAAAAAAACAAGTTAAGCTAGTACCGGAGGTCGATACCAAAGACCTCGAAAGTACAAATATTTGTGGGAGGGAGCTATAGAAAGAAAAGTGTTAGGGTCTTGTTTAAGGGAAGGGAAATATGAAGTGATAACCCATTTTTAAGGGGTACAAACCCCTACATCAGACCAGGATGTTTGAGATGAAAGGACCTGTGGATCGTTCAAACATGTATGCAGGCGTTGAGAAGCCGCAAAAAGGTACATCAAAGGGTTAAATCAAGATACCTTTGGCACGAGGCAAGAGCTACTTCTTTCTTTTTTTTTGAGTTTAAAAGGATGACAAGGACAAAATGACAAAAAATATTTTTGATAAAATTGATTTTTAGGTTTTTTTCCGGGATAATCAGAGATAAAAAAAAAAAACAAGAGTAAAAGTTTCCAGAGATCCAAAGATTGAGAATTCCTAAAGATCTTGGCGACGACGAAACCAAGAGTTTTGCAGAAACGCAAGAAAAATTCCGCATTTTCCAATAAGATATTAAAAAATTGGAGTGAAAAAATCTTTCGCCTCAGGGGTCAACATTTATTTTCTGCTGGACTACTATGATTTTTAAATAATTCATGATGGGAATGCCCTCAGTATTTCACAGACATGATAAAACACTGAACTGAAAGTTCCACTAAAACTGATATAATTGAAGCCTCGTATATGATGTCACTTCCTGTTCACCTACCAGTAGTAATTGTGTACCTCAGCTATATTTTGTCTTATGATGATAATCCGTCAAGGTCAAGGTGACCCAAAGCCCCCCAAAACAAATGTGTTTTGGGTATCCCTTGTGTGGTCTCCGGGTCAATGTGACCCAAAGGCCCAAAAACAAATATGTTTGAGGTATCCCTTGTGTTGCCTCTGGGTAAAAAAAAACAACGTGTTTTTGGTATCGCCTGTGTTGCCTCTGGGTCAAAGTGACGCAAAGCCCCCCCCAAAAAAGTGTTTTGGGTATCCCTTGTGTTGTCTCTGGGTCAAGGTGAGCCAAAGGCCCAAAAACAAATATGTTTGAGGTATCCCTTGTGTTGTTTCTGGGTCAAAGTGACCCAAAGCCCCCCCAAAACAAATGTGTTTTTCATATCCCTTGTGTTGTCTCTGGGTTAAAATGACCTGAAGGATTGAAAAAAAGTTTGTTGTACCCCTTGTGATGCCTCTGGATCAAGGCCGGAAGGCCTGGAAACAAATGTGTTTGTGGTATCCCTTGTGGTATCACATCTGTTTTCAGGCCTTTGGGTCACCTTGACCCAGAGACAACACAAGGGATACCCAAAACACATTTGTTTTGGGGGGGCCTGAGGTAAAAAAAAGAAAAAAGGCAACAACACTGCAATTCCAGAAACTATTTTTCAAGATTTAACTCTTTAAAAAAAATAAAAAAAATAAAGGTAATATTTTATTAAATCCATGTGAAGAAAGTAAGTTTTTCACACTTACTCAACTTAGAGGAATGGACAGAAGTATTACTTAGAGCAGATTGCATCATTCATAGCGTGTCGCCCTGATAAGGATGACTGGAGAAGATAAAAGATAAAAACCATCCGTCCTGACACACGAGTGTGGAGGCTTCTGCACTTCATAATAAATGATTTCGGGGGTGATGAGATGAGATAAAACGATTCTGGCGTCCGTGTCCTTACATGTCTCTGTGACCGAGGCACACGCGGTATTTATCAGGTTCCAGTGTTATCCGTCACATAACGCTGAGTCAACCTGCTTTTAGACACGCACAAATAAATGAGACAGCACTCGGGATTATTTCATTAAGAGATTTAAGGATTAAAGACGAGGCGAAGCAAAATTAGCCCAGGGAGCTTTTCTTAAATCGACATGTAGCAGCCGCCGCGGCAGCAGCAGTGCAGGCTGGGATTGTTTATCCAGCTGCAGATGAGATCGCACAGCTTTCCACAAGAGAACAAAGACACTTCTGGAGCCATGTCAGCAGGAGTACCTTGAGTACAGTGATGTTCCAGGCGTAGCTCTCCATGGCCTTCTGCAGTTTACGGCCCTTCAGACCTTCCTTTACGCCGATCCGATGCAGGTCCTCGTGGAAGTCCAGACCTGGACGAGAACACAAGGGTTGTTTAGACATCTTTTACCTAAACTGTTTGTTTCTTTGGTGAAACTTTACAAATTGTTGCAAAAATAAACTTCAAGAGATGTGACTTCAACTTATACATACATCTTTCTTTAAAATCTTTAAACTTTTTCAACAAAAAAAACACTTGGTACAAAAACATTTGAACCAAAACACAAAATTTCACATTTAAGTTTTCCTCGACTGTGAAAGCCTCAAATATCTTCGACTTACCATGCAAAATATAAAGTGTTACTTTAAAAAAACATGAGAAAAAAAGATAAGAAAACAAAAGAATGCAGTGCAAAGGTCTCTATAGTTCCTCAAAGCATTAAAGGTGACAAAGGTTTTCTTATATTTGATGATATTTATTATGATATACAGTATATAATGCAGTTTACATCGAAAATTGTATATTTTATTGTTTCATATTTTATTGATTGTTGTGCGGTTTTACTGTGAATTTAGGCCATTTTAGTCTAATTTTATTTTACCTATCTGTTCCATCTGGACCCTTGTGTTGCCTCTGGGTCGAGGTGAACTTCCCTGGCTCGCAGAAATACGTATTCAATGGGACAAGGGATACCACAAACACATTTGTATTCGTGCCTCCGGGTCATCTTGACCCCGAGATAATGCAAGGGTTAACTATATAACCGATGCTTTATAAATGATACCAGTTTCAGTGATAAACTTGTTTCTTAACAATCTGAGTACAATCATAGAAACTTAGACAACAGATGGAGGGCCGCGGAAAATCATTATTATCAATTATTTTGGGCGAAACACAAACTGAGATTTCAGTGTCTCTTTTAATTCTTGAATTTACAATAAATAAACTATACTTATTGAAAATCAACCCGACACAATTCCCAACCTAGTATTGAATTGCCTTGCATTTGTATCAATCTTTAAGTTTTTGTCAATTCACAGATTAGGTATTAACATTTCAGTTTCAGTTTTAGTTTATTTATTTTACTGTCAGTAGGCCATAGCATCTATTACAAAAGTATTAGTTTGATTCACTGTGATTCAAGTGTTGAAAGCTGCATCAAATTCATTGGCCAGATTTGGTCCCCAATTCTTGGGTTTTACATGCTGTTGGGTTATTTAAAAGTATCAAACCTTGTAATGAAGTCAGAATAACAAAAACATTTGTAAAAACACCGTAGTTACCCATTTAAAATGATTGAACACTGATATATCGTTAAAACTAAACTATAATTTGTGCTCACTTTCCCCCACTCTGTGCTACTCCTTGACGAAAGGTTTTCACATCAATGCCATCTCTGAACGAAACAATTATGTTTCAGCTTCTCTTCTGTCAAATCAAACCATTTAATCACACAAAAGTCCCAGTGACTCCAAAGAAAAGGATCTGCAGAAAACAGCAGATGTGAGTCATTCAGACTGTCAACAGGGTCCAACCTCCCTGACAACAGCAATTTCACAAACACTAACTTATAAAGTATTTTACAGAAATTGCAATATTATGCAAAGCACTTTGGCTTTAATGTGATTGAAAGTTCCTCATTATTAAATCCCGATAAATGTGACAAAAGCGCTTGCAGTGGTCATCATCGTGGTACAAAAGGTGCATCACAGAGACAACAGTCTATACCACAATCAATGTACAACTATATATTAGTATATACTTTTGTCAAATCATAATATTTAAGAGTCATTTCACCTTCTTCTGTACAATTGCTTCAACAAAAGCTCACGGTCCTATGTTGAGAAATGCCTTTAATGTTGAGTTTCCATGCAAAACTCTAAACACAAGTGTGTAACAAAAAAAAATATCTAAAATACTCGTAGTGCCAAAAAACAGCTCCAATCCTCCACATTCCACCACAGGTGCAGATGTCCGCCTCCTCCTGTGAATCATGCGCTGGAATTAGATCAGTGTGGCGTTCAAGATCTACCACCATAACTTGAGTCACACACCAAAACAGAACAAAAAAAACCCCAACAACAACAACACACAGCTGGCGACGAAAGCAACGGAGCAGAGAAGGCATGATATGGTTCAGTAGATATTTATTTAGACTCACTGAGATGTGTTTTTCAAAGTTCTTTTTTTTTAAGACATATTGTTCTGGTCTAAATTTGCACGACCAAATAGCTAAGTGGTTGTTTGTTCCGTGCGAATGAAGCCCACGGAAGAATGGCATCACAAAGTCGAGGTTATTTTCAAGCACGTCTGTATTTATCCCTTATAACCAGCTTTCATTGATTCCAGTGTGTGTGTCTTTCCGGTGTGAACTTTATTCTCAGCTCTTGTACGGTCAATAACTTACCAAGGAGTATAAAGATGCAACTAAAACAGTAAAATCGTTCATTCTACGAGAAGGTTCTGTATTGATCTCTCCTTGCTGCAGGTAAAAGTGTAAAACTTTAAATCCGATAACTAATCCGAGAGTCAGAGTAACACAATAAAGAATTACTTTTGATATTTAAATGCCTTATACAAGAATACAAGTAAAATAAGATCTAATCTGACGATACGATATATTTTGATACACTTGAATTATTGTTCAATTTATTTTAGGGGAATTTAATTAACTTGTGATTGTTCCACTCACTTTTGGTTGAATTTCGAAAACATGATCTTCTTTTTGAAGCTGCCTGCAGTTGACTGTATCCTCTAGTCCTCAGTCATTAATGGGATCTCGCAGGATTTCATTGTTTCTTTAGCTGCGGGGGACGTAATGACCGCCATCTAATGGCAGGAAGTTAAATTGCAACACCAAAATGAACAGATTCTGTAAATATTTGAATGTAAAAATGTAAATAAAATTAATAAAAATAAATATAAATTGACACATTTTTATCTACATACACTTAATTTAAATAAATAAAACGAGAAAGAAATAATGATAAAAATAAAATATGATTTTGAAAGCCCAATAAAAAAAAATATATATATATACAGTATATAGCGCAGTTAAATATACTGTAGATACACGATTGTAAAAAAAAATGTAAAAAATCAGTGTATTCATTTTTCCGCACACCCCTAATGAGCATAATATAGGAGTTTATTTGAGTGGACTGAAAGTGTTTTATGTGTATAATTAAAGGAGTATAAATATAGAGTAGTCAATTTTGCATTCAGACCTCGATTAAAGCCTGAGACCTGCTGAGAAAACAGAAAGAACCCGATACAAAGAGAGAACGACTAGATCTTGAATTCTGCAAACTATCTTTCTTTATACTCATTTCTTACAACAACATACAAATTAATACAAAATTAAGTGCCAAATAAATAAAAGGCTAAATTGACCTAGATTAGAAACATCAGTGTGGCTTCATTAACGGTGATTATCAATCCAAAAATATAATAAAATGTACCTTTTTTATGATAAGATGACAAACCTTTGTTCACTTTGTCAAAAATAAATATATTAGGTTACAAATAAAACACTCTGCAGTAAAACTGTTGTATCGTGTGTGTACACAATGCTACATCTGGATACAGTAAATCCATGGTGGTTTACAAGCACGATGGTACGGAACATAAAGCAGGCCCGTTAGACTGCGGGAAGGAACAGACACGGAACCGAACAAAAGATAAAATGAGCTGCTAGCGGCTTGTCGCAACGGTGTCTCTCGAAGCGTTTAATTTCCCAATTATTAGGCAATCCCAATCCCCACAACACTGTTCCTAACTGTCACTTAAGCTGTGAAATGTGAGTTGATAAGCAAAGCATGAGCCCCGCGGCACACTCGCAGACGGCGTCGCACGCTTCGCTTCTCCACTGGAACAGAAAAGAAAAAAAGGGATTCCGAGCGAGACGGTGGAAGAACTCAAAAGCAGAGGGAAGTTTTTCCGGCTTTCAAAGGTGACCGCGGAAGCACATTTACGTAGGGCTGTCAAATTGAGAAGGTAAGAAAAAGAGATCCTCTTTCACCGGCTGATGACAACTTTGACGTTAAATAGATGAGTTTTGAAATGATGTTGGGAGTTTTCTACTTAATTACTGAAAGCAGACGTTTTGTGGTTTGATGCTATGGTTCGCTATATATTGATACAAAGGCTTGAAACTCAGAAAAAGAAGAATAATTCGTAATATATGCAGTAACTTTACTGACTTTACATTAGTGTTAGGGCTGACGAATACTTTAATCTCACGATACGATTTGATACGATATATTCAGCTCACGATACAATACGATATATTTCAATACACTTTGCTAACAATTTAAGGGGAAACTGAATTGACGCCTAATGATAGTTCAATTCTCTTTCTGATAATCTAATAGAACGAAAAGCTTTACAAACATCAGCTTTAAAAAACTGCTCGAGTTGACTGTATCCTCTTGTCCTCAGTCATCGCCGGGATCTCGCAGGATTTCATTGTTTTTTTGCGGAGGACGTAATGACTGCCATTTAGCAATCAATAAAAATGATAAAACAACTATTAAAAATACATTGCAACGTAAAATAAAAATGAAAAACAAAACATATATACACAGTGTATATATATATATATATATATATATTATCATTCATATTATTGTCTGTCATGCCATTCCTAATAAAATAAAATAAAAAGAAGCAGAAGAAAAGACAATGAAGTTAATAAAAAAAAAGTATGAATTTGAAGTAGTTTGAAGTCAAATGAGTTAAAATAAAAATGTGGAGAATTTTTTTTATAATCTCATGGCATTATCAAATGAGCTACAATAGTTGTTTGATTACATATCATTTCACTAATTATTAAGAAAAAAATAATATAAATTATATTATAAATATCGCAAATGATATCAACAATATGAAGGCACTTTACCTCACAACATTTTTATTTTTCATTTTATTGCATCTGTCAAAAACAAAAGGAATAATTAACTAAATGAGACCATAAAGTCCTATATATATAAAAAAAATATAAAATCCAAGTTGAACTAAAAAAAAGTTAGTTAAATGTCTAGTTATTTATACAATAATATTCAAAACATTTATTTTAGAAAACCATTAAAAATGTTGAAAACATTACACAATAAGTGCTATATAAATACAAATTTCTTACTTACTTCCAATTAAATATTCATTTTTAACATTGAATGGAACCAAGCTAAGGCGCCATCATGTAAGAAACATATAACCCCAAGGTTTTTTTAGACCTTTGTGTAACAAGTGAAGTAATTAAAAAAGCTACCCCCTTAAAAAAAACTAAACAAAAACCCCATTTTTAAATATAAAGGAGGTTATAAAGTTTAAATATAAAGGTTTTTACTTTAAACAGATTTTCAGGCAGAAGCTTGTCTGCACTTGCACTGTAACACACACACACACACACACACACACACACACACACACACACACACACACACACACACACACACACACACACACACACACACACACACACACACACACACACACACACACACACACACACACACACACACACACACACACGCACGCACACACGCAGCGGTAGCATCTGGAGGTGCCAAAGTGTTTTTCATCTGGCCTTCCGTTCTGGGGGGCCTTCGACAGCACCCGGGGGGACCATCCACCACCTCTCAATCCTCATCAACACGTCGGCCTCGCTGCCCAAATTAAACTGATTAGCCGCAATAATGACTGGGCATAAACTGAGCTCAGGAAGAGAGTCGGCGGCTGGAAATAAGTCCGGCTCCGAGGAGAAGATAATTAAAGCCAGAAAGGAAAATCTAATTTAAAAGTTTGATATCCAAAACAATGATCCCTCAAGACCTCAAGTACACTTTTAAAACCGCAATTGATTTTGTCATCATATTGACCGTTGTGTTTTTTCATTAGGTCTTCTTTCTCTCAATTTGTATGTGAAATGAAAAAAAAAACCCAGAAAAAGTCCAGGACTTTCACTTCTTTAAAAAAAACCTATTCATTCAACTCTTTTCTTTGTCTTATCTCTGGGTCAAGGTGACCCGAAGGCTCAAAAACAATTGTGTTTGAGGTATCCCATGTGTTTTCTCAGGGTCAATGTGAACGACCTCCACCACTGCATCTGTATTTATGGAAGCCAGGGAGGTCGTTGACCCAGAGACAACACAAGGGATACCACAAACACATTTGTATTCGCCTGTTCGGGTCACCTTGACCCTAAGATAACACAAGGGTTAAATCATTTTAGTATTTAATTCAAATAACTCAACTTAAAAGCCATTAAAATAAGTGTTTCGTTGGACATTCAACAAGTCAATCATGGTTCTACATTTTCAATATTATACATGTAAAATAATTATTTATTCCAAAGGTTGTTGTGAAGATTTTACTTGCGTCAATGATGCAGAAAAGATCATCAGAGGAAATCAAAGGTTCCAAAAGTTACTGTTTTCAAGTATAATTTCTTTAGAAAACATCAGAAAGTCCAGCAAATGCTTTTTTTCTCTAATTAAAATGAACCCTGTGTCAAAATGAATCAGTGCCTTGGTTACTGTAGAATCTTTCTTCTCACAGAAATAAAATAAAAATAAAAATGTAGACACAAAATGTATGCGTCATACGGAAACTTTTTTAAAAAAGAGATTGGAAAACATCCTTGGCCTCTTCATCATCATCTGAGTGATCCCTTCAGTGAAGTCAACACAAAACATTTTGTTAAAGAAAAACATTCGCCTCACAGACGCAAGTAGGAATCACCGCCTTGAACGGAAGGAAGCAAAAAATGACGCTTTAATTATTTCAAATGAACCGATTAAACTCCAAATTTGTTCCCTACAAGATGATACGTATTTTTGCAGTATATTTTGTTATTGTCTTACAAATTTAAATTTAATTAAATGAATACAAGATCTGGTTTCGTACACCACTTTGACACTAGGGGGAGCCAAAAACGCCATTTAAATTCTTACAAATAAGGGCTTTAATAGCATTATCCAACATGTGTCTCATATATTTTCAAATTCATTGTATTTTCTTTTTTTAAATAAGTAAATTTAACTTAAGTACAGTGATGCTTCACTCTTTTTGCGGTCAGTGATATTTGGGGACTGGAGGAAACCTTCTCGGAGGATAAAGAGTGTATAAAAGAGATTTACGATTCAGACACTCTGCACACAGAAGCCATTTCATCTAAATGCAACATTTGGCTCACAGACAAAAGACTTAGTTTCATGTAAAAACCCGCCGTCTAACTCAGACTCAGGCTCCGAACTGTTGTGTAAATAATCACAAAGCTCTGGATGAAAGAAACTGTCAAAACCTAGACAATGTGCTCTGAAAGACGCTTTTTCAGAAGGACACTTTCTTGGAATTCTGACAACAGAGATGAAAAACTAAAGTGTGAAGACAGAAAGAATCTGTTTGTTCTTCAGTACCAGTTAGGGTTTTGAAATTAATTAACCAAACAAATTATCTGGTAGTATCAATAGCTACAAAAAGATTCCACGATCGATCGATCTATTCATCTATCCATCAATATAAATTAAGTCAAATTACAATTTAGCAGAGACAATAAATGATTTATTATCAATTTATTTTCAACATTTTCAAAATATGTTTCTTTTATTGTCAAAAGAGAAAAGGAAAGACAATTACCTAATTACCTAATGCAGAAATTAAAGTTTAACTTTATTTTTTAATTTATTTAGAGAAAACAAACAAAAAATATAATCTCGTGGCATTAAGAGCTTAAATTGTTTATTTAATGTTATTTCACTAAATATTATTATATTTATATAATTATTGTAAATAGATCCATATAAATTATGTAATAACTGTTAAAAATCATAAAAAACAGCACTTTTTGTTTTGCTTTGATTATATTGCGTCTCTCAAAAAATAAATCAATAAAAGGAATAAAAAAGGAGACAATAAAGTGCTAAATATTAAATATTTAAGTTGAATTAGAAAAAAAATAGTTAATCATCATTTCTACTTCCTTATTAGCCATTAGCACATACTTAAAATAGTAAGTAATATTTATTTATATAGTAAGTAAGTAGGTAAGTAATATTTATTTATATAGCGCTTTTCCAGACCAGGGTCACAAAGCGCTTAAACAAACAAAACAATACTCAATCAATACTCTAAAAGTATATACACTTTAAAGATCAAGATAATACTGATAACACAACAAATAGCATTTAAACAAATAAACAAATAGCATTTGTATTGTTGATATTTATACAAAGAGTAATCAAATGAGAATATAAATGAGGATGTTTTCAAAGCTTGTGTTTATTCAATACATAAATAAAGTAAACTTAACAAATACAATTAAATAAATACAAAAGCAACAAAAGCAAGTATTTGAAATGCATGTGATCTGGATTCAGTTTCATTATTCTATCCAGTTACATTTTAGCTACATCTAGCAGCCATCAAGTCTCAGTATCTTCCTCAGATACTTCTTCCGATCACTGTCTGGTCCGTCCAATCGTCTCAAGACCGTGTTTGCCACTGATTGAAAATCAATAGTGCAGGTCATGTCCCTTTTATTGGCTAACATGACAGCATTAACCAAACCTCCCTCTATTCAGTGGAATGCAATTATGTCGTCTACGTACCATCTCAGGCTAATCTCGGGGATCTTGGGATATAATATATTTAAATGTATTCTGCAGCCGGCAGACGAAAATACCTGATAAACAAGGCGAGGACAAAGTGTTCTCTGAGCAAAACACAAAAACTTTGTGTCAATATATATACAAAACAAATCTTTGAAGATGACTTTGTTGAACAACGACAGGAGACACGGAATAAAAGTCAACTGGGTAAAAAAAAGGAATAAATATATGTAAAAATCCATTTAAAAAAACAGGCTAAAACGGCCTCATATGAAAAACAGTCAGTTTTATAAAAAAGATTCCAACATTGAATTAAACCACACAAAGCTGCAGAAAGAGATTTGTGTAAAAAAAGGTTTTGACTCCGGCAACCACTTATCGCCAGCTGCGATTGTGGGTGAGAAATAATGAACGAAGCCGAACCTCCGATGCATATATCCGATGAGAACTTGAGTAAAAGATTCATCTTCAGGTCAAAAATAAAAGCCCTTCTTCCATAATTTCTCGCTACATTTCTACTAGGTTAGTTATTTTTATTTTTTTTAAAGCTGCTAAATGGAGTTAAATTGCATATTTTAGCTCTTTCTCTGCTTCACACCCGAAGCAGATGTGGAAACACAAATGAGATCATGCACAGTTGAGTGCATTCAGACCATTTGTTAGTGTGCGTGGATTGTGTGCACGAGTGTGATGTGGATTTTAATATAAAAGGGAAACATAGAAATAATGTGTGTGAAGCAAAAGACCCTCGAGAGTGTTACCCTCATTTAAAGATGAGTTATGAGAAGAGTTTTGCATATTTAACTTACATTACAATATTAACATTTAGATTCAAAATGTCCTTAAACATAGCATTAGCATTATTTTTTGCAAACACGGATGAAATGACTCATGAAGGAAAAGAGGAAACTCATCTGACCTGCTGATGCAAATATTCAACTCTCTCTTTGTTCTTGTTAATGACATAAATGTATAGTTTTCTTTCTATAGCTCACTAAAACCACTCATTACGGCTCAAGAAACGATCAAAAGGTGTATAAAAACCTCCTTTACAAACCTCAAGAACACATAATAATAACTGTACAGAGTATAAATCCCCAAATTATGAACGATATACTTTACATCAACGGCGACATACAAATGACAATACTGCGAGTTCACTCACACGTGCATTCGTTCTGGTCGCATCTAAAAAAAATAGGTCACTGGGGTGAGTCTGAAGTTCTGAGATGGTAGGAATGTCAAGAGTTTTACATCATGTGACTTTCTCATTAAAATGTGAGCGGCAAATAACGTTCTGTGACTTGTGGCTGAGTTTGAAAGGTCAACTAAAGTGTTGATTTAAGTGTCAAAAACTCTCTTTTCATTGAAATATTTACATGAGAAAAATGTTCTTTAGCCCCGCCCACTGAAAACACTTGTTTTCTAGAGATGAAATCTTGTTTACCATAACCACACCCACTCTGCTGTGATTGGTCAAACATTGAGGTTTGTCACTGTGTCTCCACCTCCAAGGGACTCGTTGTTTAAACAAAGCGGGCATGATAGGGAGTGAAGGCCGTTAATACGTCATAATGGAATCTGCTCTCGTAACCTCTCGTTCGCCGAGATTGCATACAGGAGAGAACTTTACAAAGTATTAACTTCAAAACACGGTCATGATGAGGAACATCTACATCGACTTTACTCGTCTTCAAGGCATACATTTAGTTTGTAACAAACACTTCGTTACACCACCCAAGATACAAAAAAACATCTACAACCATTTCACTTGTCAAATTGACCGATTTATTTCCTCGTCGCCATAGCGTCGTGAATCTTCTTAGAAAACTCGTGGCACGCAAACGTTATGCCTCCAGTACCTCTGGTGCCAGTTTGGTGCGCTGTGGTTTTCGGCGCCTCTTTGAAGATGGTTCCAGCTCGGGTTTAAGGGAACTCGGAACCCAGGGGAGGACTCTTGTTATTGAAGCCCAGGCGATAACCTACATCCCTGGGTAATTGCACAGCACGACTTGGCTTGTTGTCGTGGTGGTGGCGGTGGAATGGGGTGTGGGGGGGCGGGGGGGGGAGGAGTGAGGCATATGCTCGCCTCCGTGTGACACCAGGGAGTAAATCCATGCTTAAATTAGTTCATCGGACTGAAGATATCAGCCGTCAAATTCAGGATTCATCGCGCATAAACACATGATCCCGTAGACGTCCATGCATGTTTATATGCGACTCTTACAATTCGATAAAGGACAAGAGCTTCCGTAATGGATTCAATGAGCTTGTCAGTATTCCATCTGCAAGCTTTTATCTCCGCGGTTTTCGGAGGAACAATTACCGTTCAAGTAACCAGAAAAAGACGAGACATTTCTCCATCTGAAGCCGTTTGTCTTAATGATCTTATTATGCTCCGTTTTATCATTGTATTTAAAAAAAAAAAAAAAAGGTTCTATATCAGCCTCTCGGGAATATAAGAGTGGACGGATAATTCCCGGTTCTCTTCTGCTCTGCTGAAGCCATTATGTGACCGCTACCTTCTAAAGGTGTTTGTGTTGTCCGTCTGCTTTTGTGCGACGGATCTTTTGTCCTGGCGGCGGCTTGATTGTTTTCACCTGCCGTGACTCACTGATGATGCCGCGCTCTATTGACAACGGCGGTGTTATTGATGTCGAGATGGAGCCGGAGATGCTGGGTTTTTTATTCTATTAGGCAACATACGAGTGACCTAGATAATGTCCAAAGAAAACATCCTTTCTTCCAAGCGTGGAGCATTTCTATAGACTAATATACTCGCTGCGACAACAAGTATTTACCTTCCAAATGAAGTATAACTAGAACCTCCTGGTAACACTTGGATTAGGGAACCCATATTGACTATTAATAAGTTACGTTTATATAAATCTGAGTTAGCAAAACATTAGCCACTTATTAAACATCATAAAACTTGTTCATTGTGACTATATTCTACCCATAATAGCGCGATAATTATAAATTATTAACAGGGTACAAAGAAGTAAATAAAGATTAGCTTTGGTGAAAACTAGCTTCTCTCTATTGTCATTTGTTAAGTGTTAATACAATGAGAGAAGTTACTATAAATAATAGTCTCTTTTAAAGTAAAAAAAAAGAAAAGAAAATACTAGTATGAATAGCATCCTAAGTACTCAAGTTCCTTAAGTACTCCTTTGATGTTATCAACCCTTCAAATACTGTTAGTGTTAATATGTTAATATGAATATGGTGCCATAATAGGAAACATATTTACAACAACAAATACTTATCTTTTAGTAATTAGGATGCCACTAATAGTTTTAAAGTAGCGTTTTTTTTTTTAAGACAGTATTATCTATAGTTAATTGCATCTCTCATGGTATAAATGAGGGGCAAAGAGAGAAGCTAGTTTTCAGCAAAAATATGTAATTACTTCTATATTTCCTGTAAATTACCAGTAATTGAGGTGTAGTTCATTGTCACAATAAAAAGGCTATGAGTTAGTATTTTATAATGATTAGTTTTCTTTTAATACATATATAAATAAATAGTGTAATATTAGTTAATATGTGTTCTCAGTTCTAAAGTATTACAAACATATATTTTCCTCGAAGAAACCCACATAGTGTTCTTGGATTAATCATCTACCAATGAGCAAAGACCGTTTAAAAGTGGGCGAACTGTGGGACGACGACAGTCGAGCAAGTACACGTGAGGCTTTTTTTTTTTTAGTCGAGAATTACAAATTGACTTCAGGTCGAAGGAGTAAACAAAATCATGGTTGACATTACATGTCAAAGGCAATGTGTGTTACCGTGAGATGAACACATAAATAATTCAGCAGATCAAATGACAAACCTGCTCGCTGAGCTTGTGTCAGCTTGGAGTAGACCACGTCTGCCGATTCGATCAGGGTTCTGCTGGTTTGGATCATCTGGGAAAAAAAAAGAAGACGTTTTTAAGACTTTTGCAACGACGACTCATAATCATTTATGAACGATTGTTAAAGTATATAACATGTAAAACAATTGTTGACCCGCGGTGCAAGTTCATAGGTTCCCATTATTTTTGACGGATTCATGAGGGCCGTGTTCCACAATAAAATCAGTTCCAAGTCAGAAGAGTTTTTACATAAAGCATACAAGGCCCACAGGCGATTTCAAGGAAAGTTAAAGGTTTTAAAGTGCACCTTATAGTACAAAAAATACAGTGAAGGGCTGTGATTTATTGGCTATAATGCAGTAACAATTTCAAGTGGTCCTACAAATATTACTATTTTGCATCCAACTACTTTGCTGTAATGGGATTATGTCAGAAGTGTTTGAATTGAGACAGAAACCTCTAGTGGTTATATAGCACAACTGCGATAGAATGATGGAATATCGGAGATCATACATTCTGCTTCTGTAACCAGTTACACATGTGTAGAAATACACCTACACACCTAATCATTATCATTATATTCCTGCAAAAGTTAAAAAAAAGCGTCAACTACAATGCCGTGGCTGAAAAAGTAAGTTTGTAGAACATGATGAAAAGAACCTAAAGGGAAGCCAAGCTATTTTAAGCGCATTATTATGGTATCCCTGTTGAATCCAACCTTGGTTTCAGCTTTCTGAATTGCGGGATAATTGGTGATTTTGTTCTGTAAAGCTTAATGTTTGCAGTGAGTACAGTTTGTGCCGCACAAGGAATGAACAGAACAAGAAAAAGAAGATTAAAGTGGAACGAACCAAAAGGCTGCAGATACCTTTTATCCTGGCCAACATTTAAAGTCATAAGAAATGTGTTATCTTGTTCTCTGTAAATGTTTCAAAATTATGTTTTGGGAAATATTAATAATTACTTAAGATGACACAAACAAGCAAACATTCAAATAGTATTCGCACCAAAACCCTTTCAGAGAACTTCGTGTCCCCCTTGATTAAAACACAAGGACACATTTCATTCAACTTCAACTTCAGCTTTCTTGGAGAAATCCCAACACCTGTTTCTCAATATCTCAGTGACTTCAGTTAAATTTCTCTATGTATTATGTGGGATCATCGTTTTCAGTGAAATTTGTTCACAGTGCCTGTTTTGAATCAAAGGAATTCAAGGACTTCTTACTTTTTTTTTTTCAAAGGTTTGTTCATCATCAATGTCCTGATGATGAGGCTCTTTGGAATAACTCCACAAGTTATTGTTTTGATTGTTTAAGCGCTTTGTGACCCTAGTCTGGAAAAGCGCCCTACAAATATAAATTACTTACTTACAAGGCACTGGTTTATTACTACACAAGACCCCCTAGTAAAAGTCATCTAGGCTTGCTAGTACTACTCCAAAAGTCAGTTGTGTTTTGGATGAGTCCGTCTCCTTTTCATTAACTTCATCAAAACCCTTGTATTCCTTATGTTCGCTCATAACAGTGCATGTCACAAACCCTTCCTACAAAGCCGCAGTTCGTTCGACACATCTTTTAATCTGTAATAATTAAAATATACAGTTATTGTGTTGTATATTCCGGTGCATCTGAAAAATACGTTGATCTTACTCCAGTGGACATAAATGATATAAACTATTTTTTTTATTTCTGTGCAGCCAGGGAACTGGCCTAAGGGAGTGCTTCCCAAAGTGGTCCATGCATTTGCCGATAGGCACGATAACAAAGGGGGCATGATACTCATCCAAAATTAGACTACAAAGAAAACAGTTTATGACATTTGGAATAGCTAAAGGGTAGGTAGCTTAACATGTCAAAATCATGTTTCTTTAAATACAGAAGTCACAATAAATATATAATAGTATATTGGCAAAAAGTTTTGAAACATCTGCCCTGTACTGTTTAAATAAACATGTACAAACCAAAAGACACTAGGGCTGTTATAAATATTGATAAGGCCATGTATCGCAATATCATTTTTCCATTATACTGTATCAATATTTGACGGAACAAGGAAAATATATATTTTTTTGTTTCCGTGTTTGGCTTGTAAATCATATTTTCATATCGTACCATAGTTCTTCTATGGTTTATAGTTTAATAAAGTGTATGTGAATATATATATATATAAATATATATATATACTGTATATATATATATATATATATATATATAAAATCCTGTGAGATACCGGCGATGACTGAGGACGAGAGGCTACAGTCGACTCGAGGAGCTTTAAAAGCTGTTTGAACATTTTTTGATTCCTAAACAAATGAAAGCCTATACCACTTAGTCAAGATGTGGTCTGTACATTTTAGAACATCAGATTCAAGTACTTGACAATACCGTCAATATATAATATTGTTGCCCCTGTATTGCCAAACGTATCGTATCAACAGATTCTTGCCAATAAACACCCCTAGAAGAAAGTTATCCTTCATTACAACACAAACAGAAATCAAACTTAATATTCTGTGGTTAATCAACAATCTGTTTGTCTGGCTCGGCCTCGAGAGAAAGTTCTCGTGGGCTGACGATTGTTGAAGGACCCACAGAGAGGGTGGGGGTCAATGACTGCATACTGATGTTACACAGCACATGACCTGTGTGTTGGCTGCGATGCACATGAATACACACACATAGCATCTTTTGTTCTCGGGTACCGCGAGTGTCAATAGTTCAGTATGTACAACGTAAACACATGCTGTAAAGCGATCAGGCTTGATTTACATTTTAAAATGTGTTGTTGGAAAACTTATAACCCAGAATATTTGCATTTGTGTATTTGACATAATCAAGATGAATTCACTGGCTAATATAGAAGCAACCCCTGGTTTCACTCGCGTCTACAACCAGGAACACCTGGCGTGTATCAAACTTAATATATTCTGTTTGTGCTCCTGACAGTCGGAGGCTTCCAGACTTGAGAAGCAGCAGACTTGATCACCATGCACTCAGCTTGTGACCCACTTCAGCAACTAATCAACAAAAGTGTGCGGAAAAAGCAGCATCTTAACTTATAACACCCATTTATTTAGGCCATGCAAATGCCGGCGTGTTGAAAAATGTTATATTCTGCTACCAGAAAAAACTGCATGGGTCAGCACGACTTCATTCTCTTACAGATGATTTATGTTGCCTCTTCAGGTGAGTGTGGGAGAATACATAAGAGCAGGTAAGCTATAGCTTGTAGAGGATAGTGCTAATCACTGCACTTATAGAATGACCCCATCCTCGTGCTGAACATCTCAAGCTAGATTTAAACCCTTCAGCTAACCCAGGCAAAGATTTACATTCTTAGGGTTGACAAGAAAACTCTGTTCTCCTTCTTATCAAATGTTCCACCTGGCAGGAAAAGAGCTTTTGAAGCATTTCCAATTTTTGGAATCTGTGATTCCGATGACTTCCTTTAATTTATGTGGAGCAAGAAATGTAGAATGTGTTTGTGTGCGGCTGAGGCGGTTTTTAAGATTAGACATTTCAGCAATATAATGTATGAATACAGTACAGGACACTACTTTGAAGAAACTAGAATATAATGCTGTGTCTCAAATCACATACTTCTCTTAGTGCACTGTGGTTAGTATGCATCAGGATAGTGTACGTACCGACTAGTTCGCAAATTCTCTACAGATAGTATGTCTCAAATCAAACACTGCCGCTACGCACTAACAGGAAATGACGCGACAGCTTCTTCTTCTACTTCTATTTAACGATGATCTCAACCAGCTGTAGGAACACTATCATCGACACCTGCTAGCAGCACGTTTGGTTTGGATCAAGAAATATGAGAAACGAAAAATATGACATGAAAAGTGTAATATTATCAATATTAACCGTAGGGGCGTCGCTCTAAACTTTTTCTCTTGCCGCCTCCATTTGAGTGGTAGTGACGTAACTTCCGTTAACAACGTCTACGTCACTAAGATAGCGGCCCTTTAGGGTAGAAAGTGTCCATCGATCCATACTCAGTTTTGTGGGCGTTTTAGTACGCCAATATAGTGTGCATGGAGCATTACATTTGGCATGCTATAAATTGAGACGCACTTATGCACTAAAAATACTAAGTTTAAGTACGCAAGTATGAGATTTGAGACACAGCTTAAGTCTTTAGTTATTTCACACGTTTCTTAACGTTCCTTCTTCATTGAGTACATATTTCCCCATCAGTTCATTCATAGTTTTGATGCATTCAGTGAGAATCTAGTTTGTAAATACTAATGAAAACTAAGAAAAAGCATTGAATGCAGTGTATAAACATGAACCTTTTTGATTAAGAATTACATATACCTCGCATGACATATGGAGAAATTAAACTGAAGATCACAGAACAGGTGTTGGGATTTCTATGGTGTAGAGTTTCCCAAATAATAGAGAAGGTGTGTCCAAAATATTTGGCTTGTACTGTGTATACCTTAAATCTTCTGAGAAAAGCAAAACCAAGTCTTACTTCAGCAGCATAAGAACTAAAATGCTTTCCTAGCACCTTCATCTACCGCAACATTGACTACCCCGACTACTGGTTTGCATCTGGGTACTGGTCCTTGAGGCTTTAATACCAGAAAAAAATACTCATTTTTACATTATAGATCTTGATGATGGATCACTGTGGGTTTTCATTTGAAAAACAACCAACATTTCTTGGGAACACTCGCCTCTTGATACAATGCAACACTTTTTATGGTCACAAATGATATGCTTTTCCAAAACGGTAACTGGTAAACGAGAAGGAATGTGCAAAAAACAACAACGAGAATACAAATTTCGAGATCCATTTTGCAAAGGGGAAAAAGGCAGACGAGAGGCCAGAAGAAAAGCCTTTTTATCAGCCGGTCGTTATATTAATGCCTACATTAAACTGGTCTGAGGTGCAAAAAAGGTTGGGGACCCCTGGACTACAGTCCATTTCCCTCGCATTACTTCTTTTTTCACTGAAGGGAAGGATGTTCCAGTGCTTAAAAAGCTAGATATCATCATTCCACTTTACAGGGTGGAAAGCTTCAAAAAGGACACATGACATCCTTGCACCACATCAGCTGCATTCACACTGTATTTTCAACAGAATTTTTCAAATCAATCCAAGCGTGTCTATATGAAGGATCCAGAGCCAGGATGGCATTTCCTTTTGAAATTTACTTTCAGCCATTATTAAAGGATGCTGAGATATGCCATGTTAATAACAGAATTATCTGTTTTTTATTACATAACGACACCAGATTGAGCAAAGAATCTTGTTTAATCGTGCGCTTTACTTTGTTTCTGCCTGCAAAGTTGACTTTTTTAACATAGAAAATGATTCTATAACATAAACCAATGTCCAATATGTTATGTAAAGAGTGTATTAAACACAATCTGGTGACATCCTTATAGAAGAGGTGAATAACGGTCATATAATTCTTAACCAAAAATCCTTGCTCTTTATATATAATCTCTATGAATGACAAAGAGTTCATTGCTTCAGTTGATAAAAATACGATCGGAAAATAGCCAAAGCTCAAGTCCAAAGCTCTTTTAAACCAAGTTTAACAATATCTTTACGAGAAAATCCCAGTATAAGCCTTCATAAAAACTAAGCAACAATGACTTTCCCCCCCACCCCCACAAAAAAACATGTTCAGATCTTCCAGGAATCAGTGAAAAATTTGAGGATTACCATGTCGTAGGCGTTGAGGACTTTCCGCAGTAGCTCCGGTACAGGACCCTGGGCCTCCATGGTAGGGTACGTCTCACTCAGGTCCAGGGTGACCCTCAGTGAGCGCTCGCTGTTCATCAGCCAGCTGGACACCGTCAAGATACACTGCTTCATGTTGGCAGCAGGCGTCAAGCCACAGAGCTCTTTGAAAGAAACCATGGCATTCTAGAAGGGAAAACATAAGCAGGTAAATAGGACGTTGACTTTGGTGAAAACATCTTTATTAATACGACTTCATATGCCCATAAGACCTTAAGTTTCAAAATGATTGACAAAAAATATGGATTTCCATTAGAACCCTTGTTTAAAATGAAGTATTAAAATAAAGACTCAAAGTATAAACCTCTCATAAGAATGGAAATACAATCAGTTTCAGACATTTCACACAGAGATATATCCCGCTGTAAAGCTTTCCACTGTTTTTATGTCATTGTTTATCGCAAAACAAAGACACCTTTAGGGGCATACGATTGAAAAATGCATTGAGGAATTGTTACTGTGACTTATTTCAATGGTGCACTTGAACACATAATTCATCCCTGTTACAAAAGGAGGCAAACGAGAGAACGAAAATCTGTCAGTGTCTCGTGTATCATGGAGGATTAAATTGAACCATGAAGAATTTTGATGCTACATACGATTTAGATAGCTGTTTTCTTTTCTACTTATTTTTAATTATCTACACTTTCTTTTGTTATGTTTAGGCTCCTGTTGTCTCCGGGCTCCTTTTCAATTGTAACAAATCGCAATAACAACTGAAACTTGTTAGATTATTGTTTAAAATAGTTTCACTACAGCTGAAAATCATTTGAATTCAGTTGACAAGTGTTTGAATTCAGTTGAAAATTATTTAAATATAGTTGAAAATGGTTTGAATACAGTTGAAAATTATTTGAAATACAGTTGAAAATTGTTGGAATACAGTTGAAAGTTGTTTAAATACAGTTGAAAATTGTTTAATTACGGTTGAACATTGTTTGAATACAGTTGAAAATGGTTTGATTACGGTGAAACATTGTTTGAATCCAGCTTAAAATGGTTTCATTACACTTGAAATTGTCATTTTATGTGTATGATTTATATAACAACAACTAATTCTGTATGATTTAAACTTGCAAACACACCGATTTAAAGGACCAGATGATAGTGACATAAATTGAGTTAAAATGCGCACTGTCCCTCAATTGATAATATTAGTAACAATAAAATCAAGTCAGTTCTTGAATCTATGTTGTCACTTCATTTTTAACGACCGAATATTTCCGATTAGATCCCCTTCATTGTGATGGAATGTGGGCTCATTGCATAAACGTTTAACCGTCTGGTACCAGAAGTTCGATAACACAGTGTTTGTCCTGGACAATGCAAGCTGTTCTTTTTCCTGGCACAAAGCAACCACAGTTCAGTACAACTCAGTCCTTACATCTCCTTAAGTATCACTGCCAAGCATTCTTATCGTCTATTCCAACACAGAGCATTGCACAAAAGGCAGCACAAAGTTCTTACCCTGGTACTCTAGATAATATAGATAAACCTCAACTGATAACCTACTTATCTACTTTCTTAGAATCCGTACCAACATCAACTAAGCTGATTATTAGGGCCACCACTTTGTGTTAATGGCTCAAAATACTTTTGAAATAACACAAAATTCCTTGAGCTATCAGTTGACGCTTTTTAAATAAACGCTAATTTGATGAACTGTGAGCTCAATTTGGAAAACAAGTTGCCTTTCCCTAAGAAAGTGGTGAATGTGGATATATTACATTGTTATATTACATACATAGCCAAAGGCAAAGATGAATTAAGGAAACATATGAAAAATCTGGGTCTTCAGAAAATTAAAAAACAAATGTTCATTGGATTATCTCAATGATAAGAAAGGCAGCACTTTGCACTGAATCACAATTTCTTAAAACCCCTTATATTAATATTTTAGATATTTTGATTTTCCAAACTACAACTAGAAACCATTGCCAAAGCCCTTGTGAACCTCACACTTGATCTTTTTCATTCACACATTAAAACCCTTGGCGTGGGAAGGGTCATCGAGTGCTGGCACCAATCCCAGCTGCAAAAGAGGGAATTTGGCATCCAACTTTCTGATTGAGACTTTTAAGCCAAGTGAAAGGGCGTTGAGTGGAAAGACATAAAAAAAAGGGCAATCAATATAACCCACAATTGCAACGAAGATGTGATACTCCTGGGGCTTAAAATGGAGTATACGAAATAGCATAAGGTGGCGACTACAAAACACCTTTTGCATAAGGAAATATGAGGACAACAATCGTCAGAATTCTACCCATAACCATCCCATTCCCACGTTAAAATCCGAGTCAAATCCAGGGACCATTGGTCTTACTGACATATTATTCTAGGGATTAAGAAACGGGTTGATCAGTATCGACAGAAACATGGATTATTACGTCCCTATACATGCAGTACCCACGGCTTTAGCGAGGAACCGGCATTTTGCGAGACCGTCGTGACACAGATAACCAGCCCGAAGTTTAGTAATCTGCTCACAAAACTCTGCCGGTGTGGGAACCTGCAGTCTGTTGGCGTGACTTCCAGCTCTAAGTGGAAAACCTCCCGAACCCCCTGAGGATGTGCTGTCACTCCGGAGGCCAAGTTTGCCGAAGACAGTGAGACATTCTGCCTTCTGTATTCTCGACCTCGTTTCACACCTGTTGGCGCAGTGAGCCCTGTCGGAGCAAAAGGGACTCTGTCATCTCCGACGCCGTTGCCTCGGCATGCATGGGATCGACACGTGTGGCGGCATGTGACGCCGCCTTTGTGTGGTCGTGGCTGAGGTTATTAGCATTCGTGTGTGGGACCGACACATGCGTGTGTTTTTTCAATTGTTGTGCAATAAAAGCCATACTGTTTAGTTGCAGCAAGTACAGAACCCAGAGAGGGGCTTGTGTTTTTAATTAGACCTCCCCCCCCCCACCTTCCTTTTCCCCAACATTCCCCAAATGAGAGTGTCCCGTTACAAGAGTGCTTTTGTTTGTGTTTGCCCCTTCCTCGCCGTTTCAAGTGTTCCCCCTTCTCCCCGTCACTCTGGGAAATCACACCGACTAGTTGTGAAATGTTAGCGAGACTATGAGGGGCACGAGCACTTTCTCTGCAAATTAAAAACACACCCACCAGGCGGGCACCATGACTGTACCCTCTCTCTTCACATGGTTCAACATTAATAGCGGCACTCCAGGAAGGACTTGATTCAAGTCTCCGGCAGAAATAATTGATTTGTTGCCTGGCTTCAAATTGGAGGCATGGCAGTGCATCTGCTCACGGGTCGATCACAGATCACCGCCTCGTCGTTTTTTTCTAATGGCGACATTGTCTTTGCATCATTATTCAAAGCAGACCACCTGAGCGCTTCCCTTTAATTAGCTTTTAAAAAAAAAAAGCAGTATTTGATGATGACATCTGAACCGTTTCCTGCTTCCATGGTGACAACTGAAAAGGCTGACACTAGGGAATATTAATACAAAATAAAAGGGATTTCTTTCTTTGCCCCTCGAATCTAATGAGCTTTCAAACAGTCCTTGAAATCTCTACAGGTAAATCCATCTGGCTATACAAAGTGTTTTTTTTTCATTTGAAAAAACATAACCTTTGATTATTGGACTCTTTCAAATCTCGTATTATCTAATAATAATTCAAAAGAAAATAATTAGCATTTCAAAAGGAAAGCGGCAACTGTGTGAAGGTAAAAGCACTTGGCCCTGCTTTTTGTGTTTGAATCTACATATTATATATAGTAGATATTTTTGCAATGGGATTTTGAATGTTCAGACCTTGAGTCCTTAATTCCCACTTTCTTTTCTGTTTACCCTTTTAAGCTAATGGGTTATTTACCACAGATCTTTCCTTCTTTTCCTCCACTATAAAATGCATGACGCTATGCCATCAAATCTCTGCTGACATCTGCTTTGTTTGCTGTTCCACGGAACTGATTTTACTGCTCAGACTTGTTTATATCACAAGCCAGTCCTATTCCCACTGAATCTTAAAGTATTTCCCCAGAAAATTGATTTCTGCTGAGATAACCCCATATATTATTTGCTTTCGAGGCGCTGCAATTCCTTATAAATACACGATCATGAACACAATAAAACATTTATAAGATCGGTTATTTCGACACATGGAGGCCTGACCACGAATGTGAACCTTTAACCAGGTTAAACCTTCAAAAGTAGTTGACATTTAGTTTGTGAATAATATTAGTGGGTTAACGGTAGGCCATTATCTAAGCACCGCCGACAGCAAAGTTGAACAAAAACTTTAACAAACAATTTGACAACAATTTGAGAAAACAGGATGTTAACTTACTTTAATCATCCCAGCAGTTTAAAATATTTGCCCATTTCCAAATTCCTACCTACTTGCTCGGCAGCGAAGACCTTCAACGGCTGACATTAATGATTACACTATTCATAAACCTTTTAATTGTACACTGATGTCACTTTAATTACAGCTCTCTGGTACCACATTAATAGAGGATAATTAAGGATGAGCCTCTTTACACAAAGCAAGAGATTAGTCCGGTCAGTAACACGGCCACTTATTGTCAATGAATTAGTAGCCATCGTGTGAAAGACAAAATAAATCCATCGTCTCACTCATCTTTCCGTTTCAAGAAAAGAACATAAATTATATCAAAATTGACTTAAATTACACACTGACACTTAATACTTAATATGTGGAATTGCTGACATCAACAGAAATACACCTCTAATAATTTATTGAACATAGGTCTTACCTGGACATTTTCTCTGAGGTCCGTGGCTTCCCGGAGGGGCTGGGTTGACGCCCTGAAGAGCTCATCTACAACTTTGATTCCAGTTGTCTTGGTATTCGTGTACTCTCTTGCTTTCCGGCTTTTCCTGACCGACAGACCTCTCTTGTGCGCCTTGCCTCCGCCTCGTCTGTTTGTGATGGCTACGTGGACGAACAAAGTGGTGTTCGGCAAGAACTCTCCGGTCAGAGATTGTAAGGGGACGTGCCGATATCCCGGCTGTAAGCACTCAAAGGGGATCGTGTACTGTCCGATGAATTCATCCCCAATGTAGTCATCGTCCAACACCACGAATCGAAGCACGGCCAGTTCTGGTAAATTGATTTGAAATTCAAAACTTTCATCAAAAATGGGATTGTCACCAGTCTGGGACACGGTTTTCGTTCGCTGCTCGGCGCAGTCCGCTGGAATTCCATGAATCTCTACATATATGTAGGGTTCCACCACGTCACCCTTTGCAGCAGAGCCACGGGGTTTAGGTAAGTTCTGCCCGCTGATGACTTTGATGTGAAGGAGCTGTGCCGACACACCTGGGAGGGAGTCCCTAGCATTGGCACTGAAATACGACACCTCTTCCCTCATGATAGCGGGCCGCAGCACATAGCCACAGTTGCCATTTTGCCTGAACCAGCCAAGGTTTAGGTCCATCATCAGGCCTGGCGTCTGGTAGTTCATGGCCACAATCTGGCAGCCACACTTCCAAAAGTCTTGGGGGTTCATGTTACTGGCATCAATCCTCATGGGTGTGGGATAAACTCTGGAGAGGAAGCGCTTGTTGTAGCACACAAACTCCTCCGGATATTCATTTGCAAACCTATTAGCATCTACCTCGTTCAATGAACAAATCTCCCAGTATTTTTGGTCTCTTTTTGAAATGTCAAAGTCTTTGAACTGGACGGACTTACAAAGCGATACTAGGTCGGACAGTTCTTTGCACAGTCTCAGTCTTTTGCATCCCAAGCCGTTAAGGTGGTCTTTCTCATCTGCACCCACTCTTCGAGACATTTCTAGTCCCTCCTCCTCTTCCGTCACATCCCCCTCAGCGTCAGGGTAATTTGGTGGAAGCCTCTTACCCTTGATGAGGATTTTACCTTTGAGCTTTTCAGGAGAGGGCAGGTATATCTCTTCTCTGTTGGGCGATTCAAGATAAAGCTTGTCCCCAAGAATCTTTTTCATGTGTTGTGCCATGACCCTTTGCTGAGGAACACAGCAATGGGCCACCAAACACAGAATTAAGGGATACTCAGAACTCTCAAAAGCATATTGGTGTATAATGTCCAGGACTTTGGAGAACGCCAGCTGTGAAGCCACGGAACTTCCGACGTACACTACTGGTTCGTTGTCAGGCCCGTCCCATACGATCACCTCGATGCTTCGGCATCCCATCCTCAGAGCGCGGATGTAACTGCTGATGTCTGATGAACCCCAGAAGTGGTCTTCCAAGAGGGAGGCATTATGTGAAGAGTTAATATAGTAGTGGGAAAGTGGTTGAGTCATGTCCTGACACACCCGTTTGTGCTGAGGGTCAAATATGTGGCATTCAGAGGAAAGGAGGTAGTGTGTAAAGCCATCAATGGAGAGAAAAGCCCTCTCCCTGCCTTCAGTAGAAGGCTCAAATTTCTGTACTATCTCCCTGCACATATCCTCCGTTACGCCCTCCACACCCTGTTCTACTTCAACAAACAGCATGAGATCCTTACTGTCTAGGTACTCCTTGTTGCTGGAGAACTGCACCAGCAAGAAAAAGATCTCTGGTCTTGTGCAAAGTTCACAGTAGGCCTCCACAAAAGTATCCATGTTAATAGCCTCTACATATTGGTCCTTGGCTTTCTGCAGTTCCTTAAATTTCAGTTCTATCCTCGATTCTTTCATTCCAGGATTAAGTCCCTTAATTATCTGAGTCGCTCTAAAAAGGTCTATGTGTCCTTCTTTTTCCATGTCGGCAAGCTCGAACACTGACCCAATCCAAGACGTCCGCAGACTTGGCTGGCTAGGTTCCACCATATCCACTGGGTGTCTGCCATAGGAAACCAGGTACCGCAGTCCCATCACCCACGTGCTAACAACATCAGCAGTGCTTGCTACTAAATCTAATGACTCATAGTTGTCCCCATAGATGATGGAGAAAGCACATTCCTCAGGGAACTGATCAGAGAGTCCATTACTGCGTAGGACTGGGGTTTTCTTCCCTAACCTGACTTCTTTGATGCTCTTGATTTCCAGTTTTGCTTTCTCTGAATCCTTTTTGGATGGTTCCCAGCGAAGCCAGTGCATATCGGGATCCAGGAGGAAATACCGGTTGTACATGCGCGAGTTGGAACGCACCTTCTTCATTTCACAACCTTCCATCATGAAGGCCATGCAAGCAGCGGTGCTGTTGATCTTGCGGTCATTTGGCATGGAACTGAAGGACACGGTCTTCTTCCTCACCTGCCTCTGTTTTGACCCATCCTGCAAAAGAAGAGAGGTGAGGTAAATGTTAGTGTTGTATCCTGAAATATGGAGTTAAATACTAAATTGATTTCTTAGTGACATTTTTATGACTCTATCTGTTAAAATAAACGTGTCTAGTTTTTGCTTTAACTGCCGACATTGTAAACCAAATATATGTCGTTACATTTACGATCTATATGAAGCTCTCATCTATGGTCAAAAACTTTGGGTAATGTCCAAAAATTTGTTTGCTTAACTGGACTCTCTCTTTGAGATATGGTGTGATGTACTTTCATTTGGGATGGCCACAGAGTAACCAATGCTCCTCCACATATAGGTTTTCCATGCATGTCCAACTGGAAGGAGACTCCCTATCAGAATCAGTTTGAGGGACTATGACCTCTGACTGATGGGAGCACCTCATTATTCTACTAATGGATCCGGGTGAGCGGGTTTTTGAGAAGACGAAAATCTGGGCTTTTTTAGCTCCGCTACGGTAGAAGAAAGATTTATGGATCAACGAACTTGCAAATAAATTATTAACTTGCTCAAAACTAAGGCCGGAATCTATACTTCTTTGAGGAAATCTTACTTAAGAAGTGAAAGATAAGACACATTAATTAGTACATGTATTACCAAAATAAGAGTTACATTAATTGCTACAAGGGCAGATTAGCTAAACTCCAAAAAACATCAGATAAATAGATTGTAACTTGGAGCAACCAGACACTGTAAGCAGTTCTATTGCTACACAAGACGTTGATTATCTAGACTAAGCTAAATTCAGATGGCCTGGTTTTGGGGGCTTGGAAAATATGGCTGTTGAATAATGCATCCCGCGGAGAACAGCACATTTGATTGTACACAAAGTGAATTACTGATTAACAACGCTACACAAAGCAATTGCTTTGAGATTTATTGGAATTGAGTTTAAAAAGCCATTCATATGTAGCATAGGTTAGATTTCCCTCTTGGTAAGTAAACTTTTGATGGTTCTTTTCTGAGTAGAAATCCCACGCAGCTTCCTTATCTTCCACATTATTGGTTCGAAGAAAATGAAACAAATATTTCCACTTATATCTGATAAATGTACTCCCACTAAGGAATGTGTATTGGAAATAATTTGGCAACGATGCGATATATTGCAATACTCTAGAAACAATGACATACTGTATTGTCTGGGTACTTGACTCTGGTGATATGATACGTAACAGGGGAAAACATATAATATATTCTGATACTGTAGGAACAAGGATATATTTGTAGTATTGTCCGAGTACTTGACTCCGGCGTTGCAGAATTTACAGACCACATGAATCTTGACAAAGTTGTAACTGCTTTCATTTGTTTTGAAACCTAAATATCTCCAAACATCAGCTGCTCGAGCCGACTGTATCCCCTCATCCTCAGTCATCACCAGGATCTCGTGGAGGACGTAATGATTGATGCCATCTAGCGGCTGGAAGTGTCAAACATTTCCACTTATATCTGATAAATGTAACCTTTTCTTTCCTGGTCATATTTTAAACTACTCTGTCTTGCAACATATTTCAGGTCATCTTCTACCCTCCGTTGTGCTTCAGGAAAGATGGGACTCCCTACAAATGAATCACATTTGTATCGATGTCACTCCAACACAAACGCCTCACTCACACCAGCGTGTCCATTTTGCAATCCCTGATGGCAGAAAAGTAATCAAGACCAAAAAGAGCTCCGTTCTGCCAGTAGCCATTTCCTGTATTGATTTGACGGACACTGACTGAAGTGTGCAGGATATGTAGCGAAAGCTCAGCGAGACAGAAACTCAACAAATTGTTCGTGGCAGATGTGTGCCGCGTTCTGATTGTTTCCAGGCTTGAGGAAGTGATATCCCCCCACAGGGGGTGAAAGGGTCACCGCCCCCTGTGTCTTATTTACAAGCTGCTACAATAAGATCAAAATAAATTACCCTTAACTTTAGAAGCGCCGTAGTCTTAGATCTCAAGCCAGTAACGAACCGTCTTATCAGATGCTTATAATAATTGTTACACTGCCCCGGGGCGGGTTTTCATTAAGTGTGTGTTTGAATTCAACTCTGTTGCTAAAGGGGGGGTTTGACCTCTGAGGTAGCAAAGGGTTAAACACAACCTCATGTTAGGGGTAAAGGTGATGATAATGGCAACCTGAAAAAAAGTCCAACACAATGTCCAAGTATGTCACAACCTCTACAGGCTACAAAGCTATGTTTAAAAAAAGATTTAAAAAAGAATACAAATAAGGAAGAAAGGTAACACGGAAAACTTGCTTCATTATAAAAACACATTGTATAAAAAAATAATAATAATCTTTTCACTTTTGTGCAGAAATGTTTTAGTGGTCGAAAGTTTCTATCATAAGCGGGCAAGTTTAGGATTTAAAGTGCTTTAAATTCTGCTACAACCGGGCGTAAAATACAGACTTGTTTAAGTTTTTATGGAACAATTCTTCTCGCCGAGGCTTCAATACAAGATTTCTGTTACAGACTGCTAGACAAAATAATTTCTCCTCCCGGGATCAATAAAGTATCTAACTATGTATCTATCTGAAGGAAAATGAAGACAACTGAGCTCCAGTCCCTACATTAAAATGAACATAAGTTTATGTCTATAACGGGTAAAAAAGATCAGATCACTTTGAAAATCCTCCCATCCCTTAGTCGACATGAGGGCGAGTAGAAAATAAGTAAATATGTCTTTAAATCCTTGGAATACTGGAGGAATTCTCCCCGTCTGTCACTGCATCTGATAAATCCCCGGGCCCACATGCTGGCTCCCTGCCAATCACCACGCTACTATCATCACACTTAAAGGTTAATTTCCGTCAGGCGATAGTCAGCCTCAGCTCAGTAACTCACACCCACAGCCCTGTGAGTCACAGCCCTCGCACAGTGATGTGTTGTGGGGATCAATGTCTGCACACACCATGACGGACATCTCGACATTGTTAATCCATGTAAAACAGCCGTTGCTCAAGAAGCCATGTTCAAGACTGCAATTCGGGTTACAAGCGTCTTTAGTTCGTGCGTGAGGCACCGTCACTGGAAATATGTTCGAAAAATTGGAGAATAAACCGAGAATTTAGATCCTTAGCACAGATCGGTGTCAGAAATAGAGCTGAGACTGTAACTCCGTAAGATTAAGGCTAGTAACCATTTGCTTTTGTATCATTTTTTTTATATAATTTTTCCTGACAATTTATATACATAATCGAAATTAGTTTATTTTTATTTAAAAACATAGTCGTGACAGAATACACAGAATTTACTCCCACTAAGGAATGTGTATTGGCAATAATTTGGCAACGATGCGATATATTGCAATACTCTAGAAACAATGATATACTGTATTGTCTGAGTACTTGACTCTGGTGATATGATACGTGTTACGTAACAGGGGAAAACATACAATATATTCTGATACTGTAGGAACAAGGATATACAATATGTGTAGTATTGTCCGAGTAGTTGACTCCGTCGTTGCAGAATTTATAGACCACATTACTCTTGACAAATTCGTAACTGTTTTCATTTTTTTTGAAATCAAAATATCTCCAAACATCAGATGCTCGAGCCGACTGTATCCCCTCATCCTCAGTCATCACCAGGATCTCGTGGAGGACGTAATGATTGATGCCATCTAGCATCCGGATGTGTCAAATAGTTGCATGTTAATGTAAAATCAAAGATATTGAATCATTATATTTTAAACAACATAAATGCGATTTGTAAGTCATAATCTATTTTGAGTAAGAAAATAAATACAGTACATTATATATATTTATACAGCGTTATGAAAATATATCAATGCTGTATTTTTCTACACCCCTATTCTCACTCCCCCAACATTAAAGAAGGCAACTTAAACTGTTACAATCAGTCAAATGTATCCCCAAAATAATACCAATAGAACATACTTGCTTCAGAACAGATTGAACCCAGACATTGTTTCAAAAGTACTGGTTGGTACTGCAACAGTATAGGAAAAAGAAAGGATACCCATAAAAGAACTTCACATGTGACGCACACCATACTAAGGTGCTTCCCTTTTTTTTTTTAAGATTAAAGGAAATGTTTCTCATTGGCACTGCTTATAAAGAGCTTTAAAATAAATATTGTTGGTTTATCTTGTGAAATAATTTCAGTTTCACAAGCATCTGGTAAATTACAGAAGTACAAACTAAACTCCATATGCAATTTGGAAATCATTAGCACGTAAAAGCTTCAGCTTCCCACATTTTCATCACTAATTCTTGCTGTTTTAGGCACTTTTGTTTGTGACCATTTCCTCCAACAGAGCATTTAAAAAAATATATTTTTGTCTCTTACAAGACTGAGGCAATTTCCGGAGCTTCCAGTTCCTTCAGCTTTATTCCCCATTTGTACTTTTGTTATGTTAGCAATTTAGCAAGTGTGCCGACAGCTAACTAACAATGGTTCTCGTAGCAGGGGGTTAGTTTAAATTGCTCATCACATTTGAAAGGAACTCTTAGGGTGATTAGATTGTAAAAAAAACTAAAAAAAACATGTTAGTGCTAAAAGCCTAGCCTTCAAGCTACTTTTCTTTTAAAACACCGGTTTAATGCATTCATTATTTTCACTGAACCAGCAAAAAAAATAGAATAGCAATAAACAAACGTTGAAAGATACACCTCATCATCGCTGAATCAGCTGCAGCTCCCATCAAACAAAAAACCCAGTATCCCCCCAAAAAACTGCACACTCTGCATTCATCTGTCTGGAATCCAAAGTATTTCTAAATGCGAGATGTCTGGTTTCATCAATAAGCCCAGATTTTGTTTTTTCCTCGGAAACTGCAGAAGCAGCTTTTTTGGAAGACGTCAGAGGTGCTTGTTCGGTACTGACAGATCAGTGTTTCAGAGTATTGCCCGTGTATTCTGTTGTCGCAGGAAGGAGATCTCAAGTAGAATCTGCTCCGGACCAGAGGAGAGAAATCCTTCCAGACTTTCGCTCATAAATTTTGGAAAGATCTTCCTCTCCCTCTGTGTTTGATGGATCTACTGACTCCTTCAAGAAACATCTTAAGACATTCAGTTTTGTGCAGGCTTTTACCTGACTATATTGGGGCTGCTGTGTTTGTCACAATGTTGTCTTTGGCTTTGAAAGTATGTTAACTGTGTATTGTTTTAATTGTTTAAGCGCGTTACAAATAATAATATTAATTACATACTTTGTTGAAGGCGGTTCAGTTTGTTTGTCGTTTGAATTCTACACTTGTTGACCACAATTTTCCTTACATTACTATTAGTATTATTATAGTTATATGCATTTTAATCAATTTGTTTTGTTGTTTAAGTGGACTGTTAGATTTGCTAGATTCTTATATTATTACTTATATAAGGTAAGGTAAGGTAAGGTAGGTAAGGTAAAACTTTATTGATCCCTCAGGAGGTCTCCTTTGGGAAATTGTTTATATATAATATATAATATATATATATATATAATTACTTATAATATTTTATTTTGTTGATAGGGGACTAAAGATGAAAGCTTTTGGTTCATTCCGGCTTTTTTAACCATTGTAATTACGTTTTATGAAATTGAAATTCTTAGTTTGATTTAGTTTGGACTGTTATATTTTCTACACTTGTTGACCACAATTTTCTTACATTAGTATTAGTATTATTAGAATTATATGTATTTTAATTTGTTTTCTTGTTTAAGTGGACTGTTACATTTTCTACACTTGTTAACCACGGTTTTCTTACATTAGTATTAGTATTATTATAATTATATGTATTTTAATTTGTTTTGTTGTTTAAGTGGACTGTTATATTTGCTACACTTGTTAACCACGGTTTTCCTAATTATCACTTTTATAATATTTTATTTTATTTATTTTGTTGGACTAAAGATGAAAGCTTTTGGTTCATTCCGGCTTTTTTAACCATTGTAATTACGTTTTATGAAATTATAATTCTTAGTTTGATAGTGTGGACTGTTGTATTTTCCCCACTTGTTGAAAAAAGCTTTCTTCCATTATTATTATTATCATTATTAGATGTATTTTTTTTGTTTATTTTGTTGTTGTTCATAAGCCATGTTGGAGACTGAGTGAACCAGACTGCAATTTGGGTTACAAGTATCTTTAGTAAGTGTATGAGTCACCTTCACTAGAACTATGTTTTAAAAAAAATTGTTGAATTCCTTCAAAAACTATAGAACTATTATGAAATAATTTAGAAAAAACAAGTATACTTGATATCAATCGATGTGAGAAAATATATCGTGCTATATTTCTAGGCTGCCCAACTCTGGACTGTACGGACGAGACTGGGCCAAAGGTCGCCGTCATCAAATCTTCCTCACGACTACCTCAAGGCACGGCAGTAGCTCGTCCTCCTCCTCCTCTCCCCACATCCGAGAAGATTACACAAACTGACATCTGAATCCCGCTGCAGTGAGCAGAATGCAGTCGTCATTCCGCCTGGAACACACACTCCCGCTTCCTAAAAATGCATCAAAATAGACATCCTCTGGGAGAGGGGGGGAAGATGGAGGAGGAGGAAAACAAAATTGAGTGAGGAGACGAAGAGAGGAAGTTTAATGAGTTTAACATGGTTCCATTAAGATGCTTTTAGTCTGTGCAACCTCGATGTCAATAAAGGAAATTCAATCAAAAGCGAAGGATGAATTCTTACGGGCGGATAAGAAGAGCGAGCGGGAGGATTGTTACGCCCCAATAAGGAATTAGGGTGCATACCGATTATGACGACTGGCGGGGCGATGAAAGGAAGAGCGAAGTGGAGTCTGTCACCATTTGTCACGGTAATCTTCTGTGTGGGCAGCTGCCTAAATTCGCTCGCAGCAGTCGTCGAGAAAACGCATTCCACTATCGGAGGGCAGGAGACCAGCAGGATGTGTGAACTGGTTGTGGAAGGGAATGTGGGAAGCGAAAATTAAATATGTGTGGACAAGCTTCTCTCTCATCGCAGGATACGTTGAGCAGGATGATGCAAAGATGTATATATATATCTGAGGCAGGAGTGATCTTGATTTCCAGTATGAATACAAGCATGAGCACGTCCAGGAGCTTCTCCATCTCACTCTGCTTCGAATTCTCCAGATGCCGATCTCTCCTGCTTTCCATCGCCCAGCTCTCCACTGGGGCCAATTATTTCCAGGAGAACTCGTGACACGAGCCCAGGTGAGCCACGTTGCTAAGCACGGGGGACGCCGGGGAGGATCCGTGGCCCCGGGGTCAAGTCTCGTGAAGTTCAAGATCCCCCCCCTCAGGGTGAAAACCCCCTTGTCCGACAAGGCGCGCCGACGCCCGTCGGTCAGGTCACGCCGGCGATCCTGTCAGAGCCGCGTAAAAACAATAACAAATTAATCCTCGCGTTTGCCCGAGGACTTTGTTCTAATCCCATCCATTTGGCGGTTTTTGCTATATTTTGATCGCACGGGGGATGTATTTAAGCGCCGGGATGAATGTGACGATCGTGTGCTTCGCAGCCAAAACAAGCATTGTCGGAAAAAATTCAACCTCAATGATTCACTTTGTGCTTCAGATGGAAAAAGCATTATATAATTTCTAATAAGTTGAATCATGTCAATGGATAAATCAGAAGTAAGTTGTTCATATTGACCGCATCAATTTATATTAGTACTAGCTGAAGTACTCCGTGTTTCCTGGGGATTTTTATAAGATACAAAACCGCAAACAATATTTTAAAGAAAGGCCATGTCATTTAAAATATCTTAATGTCCCTTTAATTTGCTTAAATGGACTTTAAAGGGGGCTAGCGTCATTTGTAGCCGGTCCAACCCATTTGGTAAAGTTGGTAAGGGCTAAAACATGGTCAAAAACTGTGTAACTTGCTTAATACTTGAGTAACAGAGTTTAAAACTTTCTTCGTCTGTTTTAAACTTTGCTAAGCAAAAGTTGCTAAGGGCTAAAAGAAGGTCAAAAACTGTGTAACTTGCTTAATACTTGAGTAACAGAGTTTAATACAGATGAAGAAAGTTTTAAACTCCTTTTCGCTATTGTAGCAATAAGTAGTTAGCGCATGACTGTATGGCCTTTTTGGCCTTTTTGGACTAATGAGGCCAAAAACTAAAAATTTGGCTTAGTCCAGACCAAGTTCCCTTCGTAGTAATAAGATTTATTTCAGTCCGTCTGCGTGGGTCACCTGATCTTAATGTTTTATAGACTCGAAAATTACTTGAAAATTAGTATGTTGGCTACCGACCACTCATTGAATGCTTCATGAGGGAAGGCAACTCGATCAGGTCAAGGTAGATAAGTAAGTAATTTATATTTATAGATTGCTTTTCTAGAACAGGGTCACAAAGCGCTTAAACAATCCAAAAATACCCCAAAAAATAAAATAAATACTTAAAAGGTCAAGACAACACCGAGACAAATACAAGGTAGAGGGGGTATAAAACATGAAATATAATATATGTACAATCTTTTATGAAAACGTTACCATAAATTATCCACGAGAAATATTTCCCAAATTCCTCTGCTTTTAACCACTCATTTATCAATTAAGGTTCGAGTTTGAGGGCGACGCCATCAGGTCAAAGGAAATGGGAATGACATTTAAAATATGCCAGATTTCAATTAAACTCCATCATTTCAGCTCTCTCTTAACCCTTGTGTTATGTAAGTAAGTAAGTCATTTTTATTTAAGGTGATCCGTAGGCCTGAAAACAAATGTGTTTGAGGCATCCCTTGTGTTGTCTCTGGGTCAAAGTGACCCGTAGGCCTAAAAACAAATGTGTTTGAGGTATCCCGTGTGTTGTCTCTGGGTCAAGGTGAACGGCTATCCTCGCTTCCATAAAGGTAAGGTAAGGTAAGGTAAGGTAAAACTTTATTGATCCCTCAGGAGGTCTCCTTTGGGATAAATACATATGCAGTGGTGGAGGTCGTTCACCTTGACCCTGAAACAATACAAGGGATAAACTTCTTTTTTTTTATAGTGGGATATTCCTATATTCTGTATCCATGACTTGCCTTTAAGGAACACGTTAGCACTGAAACCACACTTTGGTCGTCAGGGAAACACTTCTAATAAGATTAAAATTCACAAAACAATGTCGGTAATAAATGCTCTAAAAATATTGATGAATCGTCGATTTGGAAAGAATGCAAGAGCACCTATCGGAGTCACAAGACAATCAATCTGGTGAGGTAAGGTGAAACTGGAATACGCCCCAAAAGGTAATGCACGCAGCAAATTAGATCTTCTCAAAAATGATTGATGACTGCAGACTACAGAGCGCCATTACTCCACTGCCCTTCCCGTATCATCCCAGGGATCTCTGCATCAATTAGCGGCGCCGGCGAATCAGTGAATAACTTGTTATTCTTGTTTATTTACACACTCAATCAATCCAGCGTCAGTGGGGGTCAAACATGGGGGACGCGAGGGAAAAACATATCACCAGGATTTGTCATGAAAAATCTTATTTATGTGGAAAAAATGATCTGAAAATTGCTTTTTGCTTTTTAAATTGGGCACTTAAAAGGTCCATGACTTCTACTTATTGAATTAAAATAAATGATTCCGCTCAGGTCATACAAGGAAGATGTTTTTTTTTTTTTCGGTAAGCGACTCCCGTGATCAGTGCTGCGGGCGTTCATCGGCTCTCAATCCCAGCGAACTTGGTTTAATTAAAGCGAAGTCGACCTCCGGGGAGCATTCAACAGCCTCGTCTCGGCTGCGAAAACACCCCCTTATTGCATCCATTACCACTTTGTTGTCTCAATTTCCCAAATGAAAGCTGATGATTCTACTTGCCAACAACAGTTTTCAATTGTCATCAGACTCCCGTTACATGTCCCCTCCAGGATTTTTTTTTGTTCCCCTTACTTTTCCCTGATCTCTCCATCTTCCTTTGTCAGATAAGGCTTCTGAATCCAATTTCTGTGCCACATATGCCCTCTCTCTGCCGACTCTCTATATATAACGTCTCCTCTACCAATGAAGAGAGTGATACTGGGATATGATTAAGGGCATGGCAGCGGTGTTCTGGATGTTTCCACCCTCTGGGAAATGATCTATTGCTTTCCCGATAACGTTTGACAGAGGCAGCTGCTTTAAACCTGCTCCCGATGAATCGTTCACAAGCCTCTGGCACAGCACAAAATCGAGGGGAACCTTCTTTTTTTTTGTTTTCGGGGGAACGTGTGCACACCAGTTATGTTGATGGTACTTTGTAAATGTCTCGGTAAACTTGTCATGGAGCATCGTCTCCCAATTCATTTCCAGAAGGGCAGGACCTTGAATCTGTTAGTGTACTAAAAGCTAAGCTAAAGCTAAACATGTGTTTAAGAAACTGAGTTCATTCACTTTTACATCCTGGACCAAAAGCAGTTGAAGTTCGTGGCACATTGCAGGGACTGAAGCTAGAGCTCAAGGGAAATCGGGTCTTCTGCTTTTCGTGTAAGTCCTCCAGTGAATTTGCATTAGTTCTATTTTCCTGGCTCCAAAAAATACCGCGGTGACAACAGACGATTTTAAATATTTAGGTACTTAACAAAGATTACCATATAATATCTTATCGTAATTTGTAGACAACACGTCTTACGTTGAAATAGCCGCTAAAGCTAGCAAAGGCAGCTATCAGTGCACATAGCTAATTGAAAGAGAGTACTTAGTAGAGTATGTGTATTGGCAAGAATATAGCGTTACGATACAAATCACGATACAGGGGGGACTATGGGACATATTGTGATACAGTTGGAACAAGTAAGTAAGTAATATTTGTTGAGTGCTTTTCTAGACAAGGGTCACAAAGCACGCAAACAATACAAACAATACACAATAAAATATATACTTTAAAGGTCAAGACACCATCGAGGCAAACACAGGAGTCTCACAGAATCAAGGAAAAGCCTATACTTGCAGTATTGACCGACCAAAATATGTCCAAACTTCAGATTTAAAAGCTGCTGGAATCGACTGTATCCTCTCGTCCCCAGTCATCGATGGGATCTGGCAGGATTTCATTGTTCCTTTAGATGCGGAGGACGTGATGCTAGCTGCCATCTTGTGGCTGGAAGTTTAAATGAACAAATACTACGCAAATACTTACATGTTATATGTAAAGTCGATTACCTAATTATTATTTTTCACACACTTTATTGAAATATAAACCATAACGGAGCTATGACAAAAAGTTTAATATGATTTTAAAGCAAACATGAACATCTATATAGTATCATTATTATAATTGTTTTGGTATTTATTATGGCACCATCAGGATCAACTTGTGTATTCAGTGAAGTGAAAGGTACGAAGACTTAATCAGAAATAGATGTATCAACATTAATTTCCATTTTAATAAGCATTTCAGATAAAGAATCCTCAACCTTATGAATACATCTCACCATAACGCTATATCAGCAAGAGCCCAGGACTTGATTCTCTGCAAAAAAGTGGTGCCATAAAAAGTTATAAACAAGCGCCTTGACTTGTCAAGAGTCACTGGCTTGAATAACTTTTGACTGTATTTATGTGGCCCTCACTAGGAAAACTCATCAGACGAATCATGTTGAAACTATACTTTTTATTATAGTTATTGAAAAAAAAAAAGGTTTTTCATCAGATTAAATTTTTTTAAAATAAAGTTTAAATTTTATCTGATTTATCTTGATTTTATTAGATTTACTTTTAGTATTCTAAGTAGTTTTTCTTTAGTTCCACCTTTATATTTAGGCTTTTTTTCTTTCTTCATGGCCCCTCACATTAGCCAGTGTATAGAAAGTGGCCCCTGAGGAAATTCAATTGCCCACCCCTGCTTTATACCGTAATAATATCTCCTCAACTGATGCAACACTAATAGACTCAGGGACCTCTTCATTCCCTACGCTATTAGACTGTTTAATTCTGAATCTATTTATCTATCTATCTAGTAAAAACACTACTTCTTAAGCACCACAGAGACTTAGATAGCTACACCTTAGATAGATACACCAGCTGATTCAAACTCTTTAAACTCTGCCTGATGTCTTCTAAAAAGTGTTTCCTCTATGAAGGCCTTGGGTCATTCAGAGGTTTCTATAAAAGCACAAACGTTCTTTCAGAAATGTTCCCTTGTCACTAACAGTTAGTAGAAAAAAAAAAAGTTTTCTAATTAAAGGTCTCAGGAGGCTTCATCCACTCGAGGTCATGTTTTTCAACAGGATGACTGTACACCACTGAGCCAGTGCATTTTTTGGCAGCGACGGACGTGTTTATCACAAGCAGACAGAGAAAGACGGCGATCAGCAGATGCTTATTAACAACAAATATCAACCTGCCAGTCTCGAGCCACACATCTCGATATTCATCTTCCACCTAAGATGTGTACGAGGAGACGGCTCTGCCAACGGATCGCTGCCAAATGATGGGAATATTAGGAACGCAAGGCAGTAGATCAGTAGCAGCGGCACTTCCACGTCTATAAATAAACATATTAAAAAGGAGGATAACTTTAATGAGAATGAGCTACGTCCGTGATTCATCAGTACGTCGACGTGGCCTGACGATCGCAACCTTGACTTGTCTGCATTGCAGCGGAGCGAAAGTAGACTTCACTCCCGCCAGCTATACCACTGCAGCAGGACGCTTCCACTCCAGCCCGACTCCCGAGCTCACCTTCCACTGTCTCTACTCCCTGCACAGGGACACAGTATATATGTTCTCCACTACTGGGTTCAAATCTTAATGCAACTTCTGTTTACTTTTCTCTACTTCTTATTAGGGGTTTTAACCATTTTTCCTGTGGGCCTGAAAGTATATTAGAAATATTGCTTTAACATCACATGTTTGTCAACTATTCCTTTATGGTTTACATTCAGAATATTTAAACACAAATGCAACACAATTAAATATCATTTAGATTATTTCACGACTGCGACAAGTACCCTTATTGATATTGTTACTCAAATCCTTTAAGTTGTAGTTTATATTCCTTTCATACTTATTCAAATAGTACTACTTCATGCAGTATTTCATACTTATTCAAGTAGTACTAATTCATGTAGTATATCATTACTTATTCAATTAGTACTACTTCATGCAGTATTTCATACTTATTCAAGTAGTACTACTTTATTTAATATATCATTACTTATTCAAGTAATACAACTTCATGTAGTATATCATTACTTATCCAAGTAGAACTACTTCACACAGCATTTCATACTTATTTTAGTAGTACTACTTCATGTAGTACATCATTACTTATTTAAGTAGTACTACTTCACACAGTATTTCATACTTATTCAACTAGTTCTACTTCATGTAGTACATCATTACTTATTCAGTTAGTACTAGTTCATGCAGTATTTAATACTTATTCAAGTAGTACTACTGTATGTAGTATATCATTACTTATTCAAGTAATACAACTTCATGTAGTATATCATTACTTATTCAAGTAGAAGTACTTCACACAGTATTTCATACCTATTTAAGTAGTACTACTTCATGTAGTACATCATTACTTATTTAAGTAGTACTACTTCACACAGTATTTCATACTTATTCAACTAGTTCTAATTCATATAGTACATCATTACTAATTCAGTTAGTACTACTTCATGCAGTATTTAATACTTATTCAAGTAGCACTACTTCATGTAGTATTTCATACTTATTCATGATGTACTACTTTGTGTAGTATCTCATACTTCTTCATGTGGCACTACTCCATGTGTCATTTCATACTTCTTCATGCAGTATTTCATACTTCTTCAAGTGGCATTACTTCATGTAGTATTTTATACTTCTTCATATTGTACTACTTCATAAAGTATTTCAAACTTCTTCATGTAGTACAACTTCATAAAGTATTTCACACTTCTTCATGTAGTACAACTTCATAAAGTATTTCATACTTCTTCATGTAGTATTATTTCATGTATTATGTCATAATTATTAAAGTAGTACTACTCCATGTAGTATTTCCTACTACATCAGGTAGTATTATTTCATACTTCTTCAATTATTACTACTCCATTTAGTATTTCCTACTAGGTAAGGCAGTATTTCACAATTCTTCCTGTAGTATTATTTCATGTAGTATATCTATCTATCCTTCCATCCATCCATCCACCCATCTATTCATATTTTCATCCATCCATCCATCCATCTATTCATATTTTCATCTATCCATCTATTCATATTTTCATCCATCCATCCATCCATCTATTCATATTTTCATCTATCCATCTATCCATCTATCCATCTATTCATATTTTCATCTATCCAATACAGCCCAAGCAGTCGTGTCCAAAAAAATCCATCTATAAGTGCAAATGAAATCTTGACGGAAGATTCCAAAAAAAAAACATACGAGTCTAAAGATAACCGTACAGAAATCTATCCACAGAAAAACGCTTCAATCCCACGTTATAGTCCGATCGCTCTTTCAACACCCACTGCTCTGTGCAGAAGACTTCAACCCTGAAGTACAGAACAGACCGGAAGCGAAGTCAGATTTAGCTTTTGTGTTCACTGGCGTCCAGTCACCTGTGTAGGTGAAGAGTCTGCGTGTGGGTAGACGAGTGGACGAGCTGCTTCAGAGCTGCAACACATTCAGCTTTTACTTAATGCCATTGTTTTGGCAAAAAAACAACGCTACGTCTCTCTGAGCTTTGATCAATGATGCATTTTCTCTTTGACACATTCCACGCCTGTGTCCATGAAGCCCACTCACATCTATAAATAATACCCATGAGCCTGATCCTTGGCTCGGTTTCTTCTAGTCTCGTCAAGAGCCGTGCTCACCGACACGCTCCGCTGTGTTCGCTTTGGAAGCGAGAAATCAAAAAACTCTTCTTTCATCCAAACATGTCCACTTCTAAATACCAAAGCAACTCATTTTGCTTTGAAATATGACGTCGGCGCAAACCGAAAGATCAGGAACAACAGGCTTACCCACCGTTTAACAAACATACAACATAGAACATTTACATTTTAAACAGGGTTGTCAAACTGGTCCAGAAAAGGGCCGAGACGGTGCAGGTTTTAGTTCCAACCAGTCAGGCACACATGAGTTAACCAATCACACCTGACTGACAATTAATTGATTACTGTCTTCAGACGCCTGATTGGTTCAACAATATGTGCTTGACTGGTTGGATCCAAAACCTGCACCGTCTCGGACCAGTTTGACACCTGTGATTTAAAACGTCAATATCATTTCATACCTTTTTTAGCATTTTATATAGCATTGATCGCAATGATTCCACTGAAACAGCAGGTGGCAGCATCTCTAGGAACTCTGTTGCGTGGCTCTTAAAGCAAATTTGTAGCAGAAATAAGATAAATAAAAATAAAGATAATTTGGATCAAACACAAGGAGAAATAAACACTGAAACTGTGGCCCAGTCTTGACGAAAAATTGACTATGAGTTGTGGATCCAGATGGTCATTTGGAACTTCACCTCATCTTATTACGTCATTAATAACAACATTTTACAAATCTGTTCATCTTTTTTTTAGTTGAAAAATGTAAAAAAAAGCACCAATGATCACATTACCTCCTTGGCCAGAAAATAATATATAATATATATTTAATAAAAAAAAATGTACTTGAAATTTTGCAATCTACTATTTTAACTACACTTCAAGTTCAGTCCAGTTTATTTAAAAGGACAGTTACATTCCATTCAATGTCTACCGTTCCAGTATAATCAGTCTATACTTCAAAATGATTGACTTTTTACTCACAAAAACATCCCTTTCCGCATTTCATGGTCCATTTTACCATGACTGCGTAACCTCTCCAAACCCACTCGACTAAAAAAGGCGCTTTACAAATAACCTTTACTTGTTACAGGTACTGATAAATAATAAGTAAGTACTATTTGGGAAGCCTACCGTTGCCAACCATAAAACGTACACCTAAAACGTGAAATTGAATGTTCAAGTAGTACTACTTTATGTAGTATTTCATACTTCTTCATGATGTACTACTTTTTGTAGTATTTAATAGTCCTTCATGATGTGCTACTTTGTGTAGTATCTCATACTTCTTCATGTGGCACTACTACATGTGTCATTTCAAACTACTTCATGTAGTATTTCATAGTTCTTCATGATGTACTACTTTTTTAGTATTTCGAAGTTCTTCATGATGTGCTACTTTGTGTAGTATCTCATACTTCTTCATGTGGCCAACCATAAAACATACACCTAAAACCTGAAATTAAATGCTGGAGAATATGGGATTTGAGAAGACGTCTTGCCACAAGAAATCAAGATGACTGCAGCTGTCACCAAGAATGGGTAGTCAAGGTTAAATACCTGTAGAAGATGTTGATGGAATGCATTGCTCGTTGTCAACAATTCACAACATGAATCTGTTCACATATGAAAGGCATGTCTTAAGTACAGTCCTGAGGTCATTCGCCCTTTGTAAGAATGTAAAAAAAACACCATGTTTTCACATCATCTCATGTGGCCCTTAAAGAAGAGAGCTTGGACTACGGCTATAGTGGAACAAATGCATGCAAAACAACCATATCTGTATGTTAAAAAAAACAAATATATCCTAGAAGATGTAACAACAATGACTTGTGTAAAAAATTAGCCCATGTTTCCAATAGTTAGTCATGGGATGTGTGGGGTCAATAAAGTTTTGAGACTTTACTTGCAACCAAGACTCTTATTACTGTACATATAAATGTTTTTAAAATATTAATAAATTATAAAATAATACAGTGCCATTATGTGGGTTTTCACCAATTGCAGGTGGTCCTGGTTCGTAACCCCATCGATAAGGTGTATTTTTTAGGATTTAATATGTTGAATGAAATCCTCCGATTTCTAATATTTGTTTTAAAAAAAACAACAAAACAATGTTGAGTTACTCAAAGTTCACTCAGTTACTCAGTAATTGCAGCGATCAACAAACAGTTAAAATGCTTGTTAACTTTGTAGCCATTCTTATATGTTTTATCTGATAACTATGTTGAGTTACTCAAAGTTCACTCAGTTACTCAGTAATAGCGGCGATCAACAAACAGTTAAAATGCTTGTTAACTTTGTAGCCATTCTTATATGTTTTATCTGATAACTACTGGAAGGGCTTTGCTGTAATGGGATTAGGTGAGTGAAAGGAGACATAACCCTCTAGTCGTGACTATATATAGCCCAACTTTGATAGAAATAGATCACAAATCTCTGAGGTGTAAACACGACGGTGACAAGCCTTGACTAGACGTGTAGAAAAACTCTGTACGAATGACCTTGAGTCAGGCAAGTATCTACACAAAGCACTTAAATAACCAATACATCTACCAAGCATATTATTGGTTAATGGAGATTAGCAGTAATTAGTAGGAAATGGAAACTGGGTTACAAGGTCACTGAGGTGAGCAACACTCACATTTACTCCCAGAAGTGGAATCAAATATAGGACACGGGAGTGTGTTCCGGCGAACACACACACTCACTGAAGGGACGGTAGAGGACATGGCAGCGCGTTGGTTCAATGCACCCACTTTGGAAGAGAGTGTTGGCTGAAGGTGACATTCATGTTTGCCCAGGAGGCCTCGATGGCGACGGCGCTCGGGAAAAATAAAGGTACATCCTGATCCGATGCTCGCCGGACGGATGGATCAGCAGAGGACGGAACAGAAGCGGGCGAAGCAGGGATATCAGATATAAAAGCCGGTTGACGACATCAGAGGAGGAAGAACAATGTTTGCTATTTTTAGGTGGTAACTTCAGTCTCCTGTACAGTGTCATGATGAGAGAAGTAAACAAGCGAGCTGGACCCAGATCCAGGTCACCGTGATCCTTCTCCATGACACTCTCTCAAGAGGCAAAACTAAACTGCAAACACCATTATTGTAGGGTTTGTATTGGCAAGAATCTGGCAGCAAGATCCACATCACCGATACCATATATACTGTATTGCTTGTTATTGTAGTAACAAGGATATATTTGTTGTATTGTCCGAGTACTTGACTCTGGTGCTCTAGAATTTGCAGACCACATGACTATTGACAAATTTGTCACTGCTTTCATTTAGTTTGAAGCCAAAATATGTCAGCTTTAAAAGATGGAGCCGGAGTCAAATGTATCCTCTCGTCCTCAGTCATCGCTGGGATCTCACAGGATTTACGTGTTCCTATAGCGAAGTAGCACGTATATTTGCATGTTATTGTACAATAAAAAAGTGAATTATTTTTACTTTACACACACTTTATTGAAATATAAACTATATTACAACTATTTAAAATAATAAATAAATCCTATTTTTTAAATATAATAGTGTAACGATATTTTCTCACACAACTGTTCATGATTTAAATAATTCATTGCTAAATTTAAAGTACTATTGAGCCACCTGAGCCAAAAGTCCTGAAATTACTAAATTATGTATTATTTTGTGTGATTATCCTGTTAAATCTATAGTTGTGTCAATAAGAGATCAATGTATAGGATGGAATGTTTGGACGTCGCCATTATTTCACAGCTTTTCTTCAACACATACTGACAGTGGATGGATGACAGTAGCCAGAGGGTCGAGGCAATCCTGATTTATTCATTCTTTTGGACTGAATTCCAAGTCATTCTGGCAAGCAAAAACGAACGGTGAGGTCACTTATTATATCTGTGGGTTTTCGACCCGCACCGCTGCTTTAAGAACCGACCGACAGCCGCATGAACACGAGAAACCATGTGAGCGCTGCAAAAAGCCTGACAGTTACAAATAACATCAAGCTGCTTCATTTTGCGAGCACGAACGCAGGTGGTTACCTTGGACGGGGTTATTATTCCACTGGAGTCAACCATCATTTTGCATTTTTCTTCTTTTTTTTTGGAGGATCCAGGGACAGCGTAAAACATCGAGTGCTGATAAATTCTCGCAGCAGGAAAATATTCCTATAACAACATGGAAGAAATAAACAACGTTTTGGACTTTTTTGGACTAAAAATCTGGAATTATTCTTCTAATCTCTGAAGCAAATTTCTGGGCCTTCGAAAGAAGGAACTATTCAGTTTGATTCTGATTTACTATCATTACACAAAACCAAACCTCCCACTGTCAAGGCTTGAACATCTCAATTTACTTAACGTACATGCATTTACACTTGAGTGTACCTGTCCAGAATTGATCAAATGTGCTTTTTGTTTTGGTCTGACCCACCGGGTATATAAAGTCATTTTGATAGGTCATTCCTGCATTAGATCCTATGGGTAGTAGTTACTCGAAAAATTCCATCTTAGGGACACGTATCGGTAAGAATATTGCGATACGATACGTATCATGATACGTTGCGATATATTGCGATACTGTAGAAACAATAGGTAGAACTTTATTGAAATTGTTTTTTTCCAATTATCACACAGCAAATACAGCAATTTTTCATAAAAAATAATCAAAATAAAATAAGAATAAAGAGAAATAAAGAGAAAGAACACAATGATACAATCCAAGTCTAAAGATAAAGAACATAGATCAAAGAAAAATAACAAAGACAAAGGATACAAAGACAATGATACATTTGTAGTATTTCCCCGAGTTGGCTGTGGAGAATTTAGTTAGAGTCAAAAATATAATAAGAATTATACGTTTTTTTTAAATCAATACATTAACCGTCATTAATCATAGTTATCATTAAAACATTGCCATATTTAGGTGTAACATGTTTTCTTACACGCTTTCTTACACATTAAATCTGCAAGCTATATATAATGTGTTGCGTTTTTTTCGTCATTAATTTTGTAGAGAAAAAGTGCATTAAAAACATGTTTTATTGAGCAACAGCGTTGCTACAATTCAAGTTGTTAAAGACATCAAATCCATGAAATAAATACTATGATGCACACTAGCTTTGTAAATATGAAAAATGGAAACTACATGAGAAATAAAGTTAAAAAAAACAAACACGGAACGAAGAAAAAAAGTTTTCATTTGTGTAAACATGCGATTCAGTCCATAAAGCAACTGAGACATGTAAATATAACTTTGTTTGTCGAGATAATTGTTCTTCAGAAACTTCTTCCAAAGATAGAACCTGTTATGAGAGCCTCAAGTTATATAAGAAGAGATTTATTTTTTGATAAAAATGTACCAACATTACATTAGAAACAAAAAAAATCTATATATATATAAAACCCCCTTTGTATTCGTCAATAAAGTCCAGATTCTCCATTTGAGTCAAAAGAGAAAGTTAGAAGTACTAATGGTGTCACACTATATTGTAGGTCGTTGAAGTACTTTGCATCATTGTGGAAACAGTGAAAAACTATGGTTGACGTCAAGTTGCTGCTTGACATATAAACCTGGAGTGTGTGGGTTTCACAAGAGCAGCACGTGGTTGCTGTAGCGAGCTCAGGAGGGAAGGCATCGGTTGTGTGACTAAATCAAAAGAATGATTTCCATAAGCCTCGAATGGATATTTAGTTGTCGGTGTTGCCACGTATATGACAGGAAATGTTTAATAATCTTGATTTAAGCACACATTTGTGTGAAGATTAGCAAGAACGAACAGGGGAAAAATCATGAAACAAATAGATCTGCCTCGAGCGCAGATAAAGGTGAAATCTGAGAATTCACAGGAGGCTCTTATTTATTACGTCCGCACACATGAAATCTGGAGCCTTAGCATGACTAAACTCTTGCATAACTGCATTTTCAGAGGAAGAACCTGCAAGAAAATAACTCCCTGTAGAATTTCACAAGTGGTTGATCAATAGTCCTAACAACACAGACGGGCTTAAAGGTGACAGTCTGTCAAGGAAATGAAAAATGTTCCCCTGCAAAGCTAACCCAGCAGCGTGAAGCTGGTCCACCGTATGGTCACATGATCCAACACCAGTGCACCTCTTATACGCCATCTGCTGTACCATCCAAACCCACCGTCCTCTTCCACCATAGACCTCCTGTTCGTTTCTCCACACACTCCTCAACGAGCAGACATTCTTCAGCATTTTTTGTGTTTTGTTAGAGATTAAGTCAGACTTCCTGTGTCACACTCTAGTAATGTCCCCGAACTACAGACATGAGGCACATTCTAATGTACCTTAATAAGAAAACATTAAAAAATGTATTCAAATAAAAGTACTAAAGTGTAGCACTAGGGTATATTATCAATTAAAAAGGCCATATATATAATAAGAATTATAGGTGAGCTTTATTGTTTTCTAGTCTTCAGTCAGTTGTTGGTTGTTTTTACTACTGGTCTCTGGTTTACTACTGGTTTCTATCATAAGAAGCTCATCTCACCCGATTTTTTTTCAAGTATATTATTTTATCTGTAACAAAAATATATTTTCAAATCTCCAGTGTTCATACAATTAAACACTTATTTTGGGGTCTTGTTTTTGGGTTAGGGTTAGAAAAAAACCCTTAAAACCCTCAACTGCCATCTAAGGCTGTGTATTGACAAGAATCCGACGATACTATCAAGATACAGTGGAAACAATACAACATATTGTCATATACTGTGATGCTATAGAACAGGGATCGGCAACGTTTACTACTCAGAGAGCCACATAAACCTGTTGATTTTTTTAAATACATATATATTAAAATAACTATTAGTATTAAGTAAAAGCCCATTCCTAACTGATGATAGTACTTAATCAAGATTTGAATTTTCTAGCTCTAGCTCTGATCTTTTCCCACGTTCCTACATCCAAATAATGATCTTTGGTATAGTTACGTCCTGTAGTAACTGTTTTTATTAGATTATGATTGAACTGAAAAAATAAAAATACACGTCTGTACCCATACTTATTGTAAAAAACAAAACCTCAGTGACCTTGAGAGAGCTTCAATTCATATATTTATATAGTGTTATTGTATTACAAAGTTCCTCAGACTTCGTTATCTTGGTTTAGCCAGTTAAGGTCACTGGTAGTTGAGCAGGAACCCCACTAATCCCTGTATAATAACAATAGAAAACGTAATTGTTGTACTTGTCAGAGCTTTTAACAATCATTCGTAAAAGCTTGTTAGAAGTCTTGAAACTTTATTGACACGACATTTTACCGCCCCTAGTCCTGAATCACATGACCAAAACTCACACACCTATTGGTCAACATCCTTAGTGTCACTTTTATATTGTTAAGAAACGTGTTATTGCCTATTTACATTTAATGTTTATGCATTTGTTATCCGTGTAACTGCAGACACTGATAGCTCTCATATCTTATCATTAATGATCAAACATGATGTTTTTTACGGCAAGAAATGATGTTTATCGCCCTGACATATTTGAACATGTTCATTATTATTCATTGAGTCAATAAAGAGGGTTTATCGTCTGGATGCTGTAATTGAAATTCATCGCCGTTGACCTTTCGTCTCATGATGGGAGCATCCTTGATTTATTTGATCCAAATATGCCTGGTTAAGGCAGACAATTATGAGCCAAAGAAATGGCTGCCAGCGGCGACAAACACTGGGAGAGCCTCATCTGCATTTACAATCCGTCGACGCCTTAATTAAATGATAATGTCGGGAATGCAATGTGATTCTGGCGTGTTGTGCCGGCGCAGTTAAGGAAGGATGCAGCCGATAAGGTGGCTCGCGAAAGGATGAATTAAAGCTGTTTATATGCATGCGCTGCCGTCCTTTGAATCGCGTCGAAATGTCATTGCAAAGTGGATTGGAAACCATTAACAGAATCGCTTGTGTATCAAACACGGCGCTGCTGCGACTCGAGCGGGCTGATGTTCTGGTCATGCTCCAGACAGAGGGTTACACTCAACAGCAGGGACGGAGGATTTAGGGAATCCCTGCCAGTTGAACACACACACACACACACACACACACACACACACACACACACACACACACACATACACACACACACACACACATACACACACACACACACCCACACAGATATATTCAGGAATTACAAGGGTCGGTGATTCCTAGCTTGAGCTCCAGACAGCAGAGGATATGAAACGACTTGATACACAAGTACATATACATACATAAGAATGTATGTATAAATGTTTTAAATCTTATTTTAAGTTATGTTTAGTTGATTGAGAATAAAATACTGACAGTTTGTATGTTATAAAGCAAATGAATACACTTAAAACCATAGAGCTTCATAAAAAAAACACACAATAAAATAGTTCAGGGGGGGTCCGAGTACAGAAGTATATCATTGCAATCAGAATACTAAATACTTTAAATATTTTTATTGAAATGTTTTTTAAACAATGCATTTAAACAAATATATATATATATATTTCAATCATTTCTTTATAAAAACATTGTTTTTTTATTTCAAGTATTTAACATTTGAAATGTTTAATTTATTTTATTGAAACAAAGATTTTTTTTTTGTTTTAATAATTTGTTTGTAATAAACAAGTTTTTTTTTTATAGATTTTTAACAGGATACCATTAAAAAATATTGAATTTAGATCTTTTAAAATTATTTGAATAACCATATCAAGCTATATGTGTAAAGGATACATTTATTAATTAAGAAAATAAAAATCTTTATACTATTTAACTATTAAAAAACAAAAAGATATTCAACCTTTCGTTATACCAAACACTGAATTCAATAACTTACGCTTAAAAACAACATCTCAATAAACGAAAAAATGACAATTTCAATGTAAAATGAAACCGTTCAATATCCGGATGGCACTGATCCACTTCCATAGCTGAAGCATGTCCCGGTTTCCTCGGGCCAACGCCAAAAATACAAAGCTGGAAGGAAAAAACCGGCAACCTTCTTGCTGTGCAGCAATCGTGCTCACCACTACGCCACCGAGTGCCTTACTAAATAATTTACTCTGTGATATAGACAAACAAAACAGCATGTTCTCTCGTTCTCTAATCTCTCCCATCATCTTTTATATTGGCTATCATGCAAATGCGAGGAACATTGTTCCATAATGAGGTCGAGTAGGTTCTCCAACCATTAACATGTCTCCCCTCCGTCTATATGTACAGAAGTCCTTGAGCACAAACCCTGAGTGCTGCTGATGTGCGGGAGAGTGCCTTCAGCTCTCCACCGCTGTTGTGTAAATGTGAGTATAAATGTGTGAAGCAGAGGCAATATTGTAAAGCACTTACGCCGCCATTACAGCTCGGGCAGCATCGATGCATTGCTGGCGGGCTTTCAGAAGCCACCTGAGAAAAGCATCGCAGGTGTGGACGAAAACCTCACCAAGAGACGAGGGAGATTTAAGTCGTACTGAACGAAAAGCGTTAATAATGGAAGGCTGATCACATTTTGCTTGCATTCCGAAATACCATCTGGATCCACAAATCAATTGAAGAATTGTCACCTTTTGAAAGACCTACTGTTGCATTTGAAAGGATTCAAAACACCAAACAACACAGATAAAATAAATGTAGGCAAGAAGAATAGATGTAAAAAAAAGTCTTTAGTTTGAGTATTCATTTACTCCTTTCTTGACTGACAGTCCTGGTGAACCAAAAATTCTCTAGTCAATTTGCTTCAGATGGAAAATGGAAATACCGACCAGAATTAAGCAGCCACGAGGCGATACATTCCACATAATCCAAAAGGTCGGCACCTTTTTAAAAAAAATGAAGTTTATTAAATGCGCAAAAGAAGTGACTCTCTGGCGACGCCAAACACGGCCTTCATTAAGCTTTAAACCTGCTCCCGCATTAACGTTTAAAATATTCATGGCGTTCCCTTCTACAGGAAATGGTAAGTGTGACAAAACTTATTCGAGTCAACAGATGTTTCTTATCAAATATAGAGGATTTAGGACTCAAAATACAAGCATAAGAACATATTTGGTTGTTTTCCTTATGTTGGAAAATTAAGCATTCTTTTGCCGTGTACTTCCCTCAGGTTATGTTTGTGTTGGCGTATTCTTGAAATGTGGAAATTTTAAAATGAGTCCAATAAATGCGATTTTGTATCCAAGCTAGAGATCCCATCTTCGTACTTATCACTGTATCTATTTATTTTTCTAATAAATAAAAAATGTTGTTTTACTTGAGGCTATAGCGCGTTCGGAATTTCAATTTTTTTTTGACAGCATATGAAAAGCAAAGTAATTTATACTGCCATTTATAAAAACATAGTAAGTAAGTAAGTGTAAGGCTGGATCAGATCAGTGATGTAAGAAGGAGCCTGACCATGAATAGATTTGAAAGTAAGAACCAGAATTTTAAAATTGATCCTGAAAGACACTGGCAGCCAGTGAACAGTTTTAAGGATCGGAGAAATGTGAGTTCTTCTACTAGAGCAGGTCAGAATTCTCGCTGCAGAGTTTTGTATCAACTGCAGACGAGACAGCTCCTTCTTGTTTAGACACAAAAATAAACTGTTACAATAGTCTAAACGAGAAGAAACAAACCCATGGATTATAAGCTCCAGATCGCGTTGTGACATCATTTTCCTATGTAATAGCAAAGTGGGAGCCAGTATAGTTCACTGTGGCTGTGTCGTACTACGAATGCGCTATCGTGGCACTTGTTGTTAGGTAACACAATTTCTCCAGATCTTACTTGAACTTATTGCTTTATAAAGTTCTCCGTATGTAATCTCAGCAAACGAGAGGTTACGAGAGCGGAGGCTATTATAATGGCTTCACGCCTCCTCCAGCCAGCTGTAATCACACACCGCTTTGTTTATACAATGAGTATCTTGGAGGTTGAAAAATGTAGTGTTTTAGTAGGCGGGGCTTAAGCACATTTTCTAATGTAAGTATTTAAATGAAAAAAGAGTTTTGTACAAACATACATGAATCAAATTAAATCAATACATTAGTTTCCCTTTAACTATGGAGGGAAGCAACAAGTACAGGTAAAAGAGGCAAAAACTCCCTTGAAAAAGAGTCAAGCAGCTCAACACTAACAGATATTGTGACAAACCAACAGGGACGAACACCATACTGTGAGGAACGGCCTAAAAACTTGTCAGGGTTGAAATCGACTGAGGCGATAAAGTGAAACAACACCACATTGCAACCGACGCAAGCCGGGGCTCAAACTAGCACCTGGTCACCTAAAGGCTTTAATAAAAATACCTTTAGGGGCCAACATAATTCAATGGAGTGAGGAGGGACTTTAAAGCGACCTTTTGGTTCGAGCAACTGTACATACCGTGTCGTCATAAAACACGTTGTATACACGTGGAAGAAACAAGTCTTTCCGTCAGACGCCCCGGAGACGGAACAACGGGACCGCGGGTCTCACCGAGTACATTGAGTTCCTGAGCGGTGCAGAGGTGGTCTGAAGGACGACGGCCTCGCTGAATAGAACCGTCGCCGCTCGGTGAATCACACTCTTACAAACGACGAAAATGCAGAGGAGACTCGATACATACACAGGTTGATGGAGAAGAGTCGTGGGCGTTCGCTTCCGTGCCTTGCGGCGGGAGAAGGCTATTTCTGACGGAGTAGAAAGTACTGAGAGCGCAGAGAAGGGCTTGAATGGAGGGAGGCGAGGGTCATAAAAACCCAGAGTCGAATATTTCCCTTCAAGTCCCAATCAATCTGTCGGGATTTATATCGCACGCGGTTCAGCTATGATTAATGACATACAAAGTAGGACGGAAGCGGCGAAAAGGAAATTTGAATTTGGGGGAATCTAATAGTGTCAAGCCCATACTAGATAGCTGCTGGCCTCTCGCTCTGTGATGAGTCAGCATAATGCTTTCAGGAAATTATATTGAGGATTTATCTATTTCCGAACATTGAGAAGGCAGAGAGTGGCGCTAAATCCTTCACGTGGATCTGCTGTGATGAGGGTCGGAATTCATCGGTGATACAGGTATTGTATTTTTAATGTATATTTCAACTTTGTCTCAAAAAATAAGAGCCTCAAGAGTTATTTCAACATGACTAATCTGTATTATTGCTTTAACAAGACTTGTTACTTCTGATAAAGGGTTAAGGTTTCTAAGGCCGTTTGATGCTATTTAACGATAAACAACACATGCATTATGAAACCTCATCAGTTGTTTCATAAAGTTTATTTATCTATCCATCTATCCATTTCTTTTGTGAGTACAAGTGAGCCCACCTTTATTCTGAAAGGACTTGTTACCGTTGCAAGTTCCTTCCTGTTGGCGGCAAATGCTACAAAGAAACTTTTTTACATTAACTTCTACTAATAATTAATTCGTAATTTGATTAAAAATACATTTATATTCACTGCTGAATGGCTCAATTGCAAGTGTACAATGCAGTAGTGATTATCCGATAAAATGGCACTTAAAATTGAAATTAAATGTATTAATAACTTAAGTTAAGTTAAATACTAGCATTGGAGCGAAAGTCTTGAGCATCCAATATGCATTGTTAATGTGTGTTATGTCATGTTTTTAAAAAGTCGTTGCATGGTGTTAGGTCATCACAAGATTGGACCAAAAAGGCAAGGCAGACCATAATGGTACCTACGCTGTGAATACAGACCATACATGAAACAACCACAGCTGTATTTTTTAATTAAAGTCTTTTCAAGCCAAACATTTGCAGCGTCTAGATTCATGTTACATATATTGTATGTGTTATTTAACAGTTCTGCTGAAATTCAAGTAGTGTACACAGAGGTAGAAGGAAAACTAAGGAGAAAATGATCAAATATGACATTTAACTTGATAAATAATGACAGGAAACTGATGAAATTCTTGGTAGTAAATACGGGAGAGGGCATTTTTATGGTTGGCAAGTTGTCTAGTTTCGGTTTCCTAATCCATTTAATTACATTGATAGGTAAATATTTTATACCACTCCTGATAAATAAATCATTACACATGGTTATTCCACCTCCAACTAGGGAGTAGAAATCCTCGCCCAAGTGTGACTTTGGACCCATTAGTGTTTACAGCTTAGCTCTCCGTCCCATTGTATTTACTGTAATCACACCTGATCTGCCACAGATCTGGAAGTCCGGATGGTGAGAAGCAGCTCGACACTGTTTATAAAACAAGATTATATTTATCCTCTTTGGAGACTGTTGGCTGAACCAGTCCTGGGTTCATAGCTATCCCCGGATAGTTTTGAAACAAATAGATTTAAGAATATAAAGTGGAAAACAAGTCCGTGAGCTAAATTACATTAGTCACATTACAGACGGACTTTGAGGCTTTAAAACCCACAGGATATTCATCGGTGTGTACAAAACCCACTATATGTTTTCTTTTGGAACAGACTCTATCCCTGTGGGCAGAGTCCAACTGTCACTTTGTCGCCTCACATCTCTCCTCCTGCAAAAACAATGGCACAGACACACACTTCAAACACACACACACACACACTCACAGGAAACAGTCCTCACATGTTGTCGGTCTGACACAACAAAGCCTTTTGACTCAACCAATTTTTTTCTCTGTCTGATTTTTCTTCCACTTCCAGCTTCTGCTTTTTTTCATAGTCAAAGAGAACAAAAAACGCAAAAGTCGCACATCCTCTTTCACTTTCTGTCATGCTCTTGCACCAGACGGAGACAAATAGGAGCGAGTCCAGCACTGACCAGTACAGCTGGACTTGTACTTGAATAAGGAAGAAGAAAAAACATCAATGTACAAGTTAATGGAAATAATTAAAAAATAATATTGTAATATCAGGAAGGGGACTCGGTTAAAAAAAATGAACTCAATTCCTTCATTTTAATCAGGTACAATTATTTTGAGCAAAGTGTCGGTAGTTCAAGGGCATTCTTAAAATAATTTAATTGAAAAAAAAACCTCTTTTTACTTTTACATTGCGTTGATATTGAGTTTTTCCATCATCATCAGTTCTGATTTAAAGAGGTTTTGTTCACACTGCGGGAATAATAACTGATTATTACATGATTTACCAAAATTTGATTACCAAATGATTATTTATACTTTAATGAATTAGTGAACCACTTTCGTCTTTCACAAGTGGACCATCGACGTCAGATCACTGATGAAAGCAATAATATTGGAAGCTCTTAGAACGAGTTTCCTTTGAAGTGTGAGGTATTTATCTAGTTTAAGAGATACAAGTATGGTTAAAAAATGAATGTAGTGTAATAGATTTAATTAAAACAGCCACAAAACTAGACATTTATTCACATTCTGATTTGAATTGATCTCTTTTGCTGCTGAGAGACTGGTCCGGAAAAGGGGAGAGACGGTGCAGGTTTTTGTTCCAACCAGTCAAGCACACGTGAGTTAACGAATCAGGTGTCGGCTTAGCCAAGTACTTGACTGACAATCAACTGATCAATGTCTTCTTACACCTGATTGGTTCAACGATATCTTGCTTCACTGGTTGGATCCAAAACCTGCACCGTCTCGGCCCTTTTCTGGACCAGTTTGATGCATGTGATTAACAGCATTTCTTATCTTAATGTTTAACTTGTGACACATCATATTATCAGAGGCTGGGCCCAGACAGGGAGGGTTGTCGGTGCCGATCCATGCTGATATTGTGAGCTGGTCGATTAATGGATTCAACTTTTGAACTATTGATAAAAGAAAATTTGACAATATCGTATTTTGGTGCGGTTGATATTGTTTATCCTTTATCCAAGATAATTTTGAAGCTAATTTAAGACTTGTGTGGTAAAGAGAGGATTTTTTATAGGTACAAAAAACTCAATTTATTATAATAAAATGTTGTTTTTCTGCCACAGGTAAATTTAATTACAGTTAAGTAAATGTTAAAGTTAACGAAAAGAAAAATAGATTTAGGCCAACAGTTATACAGTCAACCTTAGCTCTTTTAAGAACAAAATTATATACATTTTTTTAACTGTTCACAACAAGCAAAGCCCTGATTTCATTGTGTATTTAACTTAACATGTTTATACAACCGCGCTGCAGGATGGAGAGATTACATCGCCACTGTTGTAAGTGTATATATATATATATATACTGTATATATATATATAAATATATATGACAAGTGTTTAAATCCATACCACCACTTCTGTACTGTGTTTGCTCTACTGTTTATTGTTGTTGTTATATTTATCATCATTTTATTTATTACTATTTTAGTTTTATTCCAATTTCCCAATTGAGGTAACAGTAAAGGAGTATCAATAAAATAAAAAAATAAAGCTGAAATCAATTCAGGAATAATAAGATAGCTTGAAGTCTTATTGCGTTTGTATTTTCCTGGTATTCTACGAGTGACCTTGTCCGTGTCCCGGCGAGTCAATAAGCAGCTTCCACCGCAATTTCCATTTTCTCTGAGCAGGAGCCACATTAACACCGGGATGTAGTTATTGACCTGATACTACAGAGCGACTCATGTCCCAACATGCATGGCGGCCGTGACATGTCGAGGTAGCGCGCCGGAGCGATCGCGACTCCTGCCGGAGCGGAAATAAATAAATAATAAAAAAGAATCAATACCCGACTGTTGAGCGCTTGATTTATGGACGCTGTACGTTGAAGGCAGACGTGACTCGTACAATACAGACACCGTCGAGGTGAAGGACCGCGACGAGTCATGAACGATCATCCATCCTTCGGCTCTGGCCTTCACCCGACTTCCTCTGGTTGATAAACTTCCGTCTGAGCCAGAGTGTGGTTATCTCCCGATCTCAAGATTTATCTAACACCAGCTATTTATCTTTTTCCTCGGCGACCTCACCGCATCACTCGCTTTCTTCCAAACATCCTTCACCCCAGAGTCACCTTCACTTCTAAACTTTTCTTGTTCCCCCCTTAAAAAAAAAAACAACCTTTTTCTTCCTGCTTTTTTTTTTTATCTCCAAAGTGAGCCTGCCGGTGTTCACCGCATGCTCGGGAGGCTCCAGAGGCGTAAGAGTAAGTGGCAGGTAAGAAAGTAGAAGCACCACCGGTGCTGTGCGGACGCCACTCCAACACGCCACACGCTCTCATCGTCCTGCAGCGATGTAAGCCAGGCAGCCACGGACCGAACACCTGTTATCACACTCGGACTCATATGGGAAGCCGGAGGGGTTTTGTTATTAAGCGCAGCATGACATGCCTGAGATGACAGTGTAAACTCTAATTACTAAAGGTTAAAGTGATGACTGTCGGGTGTGTGTGTGTGTTTGTTTTCTAAAAAAAATATATACAAGTAGCTTGTATTATTTCTAAATTGAAAAAAATGTCCTTTTCAAGTTGAACATCATGATCTACAATTAAATTGATGAACTGTAATTAAATTGAAAATATGAATACGTACATCTCTAATTTTACTTAACCCTTGTGTTATCTCGGGGTCAAGGTGCCCCGAAGGGCCTGAAAACAAATGTGTTTGTGTTTTCGGGCCTTTGGGTCACCTTGACCCCGAGATAACACGAGGTTAACACTATGAGAAAAGAGACACAATATTATGAGCTTTTTTTAAATGCTTCACATCAAACACAGTGTTATTTGATCAGGAAAACTCAATCACAAAAGAGGCCAAAATCTTTAAGTCAAATCACACTACAAAATATATATATATATATATATATATATATATATATTAACCTAACAGGACATGGGAGTATGATTTTTATAATGTGGTTTTTATGTTTTTTGACACTTAATTAATCTTAAATATATGAGTTTATGATTGGTTCTACAATTATTGACCATCAATAACCTCTGCCCTATATCTTATTTTAAATCTTTATTGGTCACCATATCAAAATGCTTATTAATAGATGGATAGAACGACAGATCGTTAGATACTTGATTGATCCCTGCAGTAGAGATTCTTTCGTCTAGCACCAATAACCCATCCATCCATCCAAACAAACATCCATAAATCCAATCCAAAAATAAATCCAATCAAATAAATGAATAAATGGGTAAAAGGTACAAACAAAAAGTAAAAGTACTTAAAGATGAGGGAGAGATCTGTCGTGGCACCTAAATATACATTGTTTTTGAGCCAACAATCCAGCGGGCCCAATAAAATGACTTGGCGGGCTGGATTGGGCCCCCCAGGCCATGAGTTTGAAACCAGCGATCTAAAGATTAATTCACAGAAACGTATCTGTCCAGTATACAAAGCATTCACGCAACACGTGTTACAATTACAAACCAACGAATGTCTATAAGAGTGACAACATTCCACATTCATTGTACCTCATAAAACAGTGCTACATGTAACATGTTGGAGTGACTTCATGGCGAACCAAAAGCATTCCATCTTGGACAGAAGGCTGAAAACCACATACATGCAAAATGCATGCATGGCCTCCCACCATCCATCAGCGTTTCCCTCTGTGTTCCTTCTGCATCGTGACTGGGCTGCTGGGACACAACTACAGCTCTTGGCTGAGGATTTCTGCCAGCTGAAGGTGCTAATGGCCTCCAGCAGAAGACAGGCTGTGCCCTCGCAGGCGTTCTCTGTTTGTCAATGTCGGATACCTTTTTCCAGCTCCTCACCATCTCCTAATGACTTATTCTTTTCTCCTGCCACCGTTTTTTTTTTTTAATAGATGTTTGTTGTGGTCAAGGACAGGTACGGGAATATGACCGGTGCAGTCGAGGCAATAAATGCACAAACACAAAACTGCCGGCCTCAGCAGCGTGTTGTTTTTACCTTTTTTTTGTCATAGCAATTGGTAATTAAAAAAGGTAACACAATTATTTCCAACGTCAGAACTGCATCACTATATTACATTCATAAAGGGAAACACTCGTACTTCTACTACATTGTTTTATCAGCCTCCTGAGTCACTTCAAACCCCAAAAATACAAGCAAATTAAGTGTTTAGAGCTTTATTATCACACTCTGGATCCTTTCTTGTGTCTCACTTCGCTGAGGAATCAGTGAGGCTGGGAAAGCAGCCAAGCAGGATCCCAGCAGGGGATGAGAATCAGAATTTTGTGACGGTTTATGCAACGTCAACCTCTTTTCACACTGAAAACAGTGAGTTTGGTTGTAATTTTTTTAACTACCAATTGTATTTGGTAGCTTTTAAACCTTGTGATGTCTCAGGGTCAAAGTGACCCAGTGGCCCGAAAACAAATGTGTGCGACTGTTAAGTATCCCTTGTGTTGTCTCTGGCTAAAACTAATTGTTACTGATATTTGCCTTTAACTCTCTTTTATTAACCAAGAATATTAACTATTCCAGTATTTTTAGACACCAAAAAAAAACACAACAAAATCGACTTATTTTTACTATAGCAATAATAATAGACAAAAAAAAATCCATCTAAAAGGATAAAAGCAAGTGAACAAACAACTTGGCCTGTTTGGAGATGATGTATACTTTCATTTTACAATATTATCTTACGTTAAATTTTATATTTACATTGTTGATTTGCTGTTAAAAGCTTATTTTTCTGTTCTTAATTGTTAAATTTGCTTAACTACTACTTTAAAAAAATTGTTTTTATGAGTCAACTTGACGATGATGATATTTTGATTTCAAACACAAGTAGAATTTTGATATTATTTTAACAATATTCTTCACTACATTACTTTTTCTGGGTCTGTAAAGTGTCATGTGAAAGTGTTTTTGTATACAGTCTTTAGGGTTTAAAGAAAGTATTTGAAAAAAACTTTTTAAGAAATGCTTGAATTAAAAATCAATAATAAAAAATACATTTAATTTAGTAGCCTTACAGTGGAAAACTTCAATATTGAGCCCTCAGTCTTTCAGACTCGATCTCTCTTAGCAACCTTTAGTCTTTGCAGAAAGATGAACTGAATTCAAGGCCAGCTCTTAATACAGCGACCACAGTGATCAACTCCCGCTTAAGAAACCTGCAAAACAGACAGAAACCTGGCCATAAAAGAAGTGCGGAGGTTAATAATGTTCTAGTCTATAAAAGAGAAGGTATTGGTAAAAGCAAATTTATCAGGCTCCTGAGATGCTCTTATCATTCTCACTTCACATCCCGGATTCACAAAGAAATCCCCAGATGTTCGTATCTCGGGAACACTAGGGGATCCATGAGGCTTCCCGCTAATCTAATGTCTTTCTTAGAGATGTGAAAACGAAAAACAACTATTAGAAATGAAAAATGAAACATTTTGTGTCAGGGTTTAAACATGGGTTGTGTATTGGCAAGAATCCGACAGGATACAATCTGGCAACGGTACGACATATATTCCGATATAGTCCTATAATATAGGAACAAGGATATATCACTGATCTGATCCAGCCTTACACCCCAGCTCGGGCTCTGAGGTCTGTGGATCAGAATCTACTTATGGTTCCACGCACACGGCTCAGGACCAGAGGAGAGAAATCTTTTCAGGCTGTTGCTCCTAAGCTTTGGAACAATCTTCCTCTCTCTTTGCGCTTGATGGAGTCTACTGACTCCTTTAAGAAACATCTTAAGACGTTTCTATTTGTTCAGGCTTTTCCTTGAATTTCTCGAACTCCTGTGTTGTTCTCGGTGTTGTCTTGATCTTTGAAGTATGTACTGTTTTGAGTATTGTTTTGATTGTTAAAGCGCTTTGTGACCCTGGTCTCGAAAAGCGCTATATAAATTTATATTACTTACTTACTTACTTACTTATATGTATTGTAGTATTGTCGAGTACATGTCTCTGGTGTTGCCGAATTGACAGACCACATGACACTTGGCAAAGTCGTAACTGCTTTCATTTGTTTGTAAACCAAAATATGTATTTTGGTGTATAGCATATGTATCCTCTCGTCCTCAGTCATCACTGGGATCTTGAAGTATATTTTGTTCCGGAGGACGTAAGGTTGAGTAATTGCGACCCCAAAATTGAAATAACGTTGTGATCATTGACATGTCAATGCTTAAACAAGTGAATTAATTTTATTTTCAACACACGTTATTAAAATATAAATCATAAAATAACCATGTTAAATATTACAAACAATTGACAATACAGTGCTGTCGAAGATGGATATACTAATGGGATCAACATCGTGATATGTATATTCCAAGACCCATAGTTTAAACCGAAGCTAAATATTGAATCGATAGTAGCCGAAGCAACACTATATATAATTGGAGTTAAAGTGTTTTATCGAGGTCCCTATATTTAGCTTTGAAGGTAAGCTTGGATTAGTTGAACTGCTTCACACTCGCACCAGTCTAGCGGCCAACAACACACCTCTGACCTAATTCATTCTTTACTTCAACACCTATTTTTCTGCTCCAGACAAGAGAGTTTTCTCTCCCCAAACACACTCGAGGTCGGACTCGCGAAAAAAACACTCGGAGCAAATTGGACGGCGGTTGAAGATGGTCGAACGAGCCGCCTCTCTCATTAAGACCCCCTTTTCTTATGTCCCCATTTTAAAGCCCCTGATGCTAACAAGTGCTTATTTAGGTTGGTGTTGGAGGGGTCGCCGACAACTGGGTCACCCTGTACTGCACCGTGGACGTGTCCTTACTCACACTGATTGACCCGCTTTACTCAACCTAATTGGACATTTTTTGCAGTGATATTAATGAGATGTATTCTGGGAAAATAAAGGGAAATCTCGAACAGATTGTTAGGGGCGACGGTTACCCAGATTCCTAGGCGACAAAAGAGCGATTGCAAAACACATTTTAACTCCTCGTCGAGTCACAATAAAGTACATGAACTAGTCACCGTGGAATTATTTTCTAGGCCACGGAAACTTAATTTTAGAACTTTGTTTGGATCACCTAGTGAAAAGGAAATGCATCTTGTAGAATGACTGCTTTCACCAATTACACAGGTATGTGCTGCTATTTGTTCATGAGGTGTTAAGGTGTCCTTCATCGTCTGTTATTGGAAGTCTCTTGTTTCATCTGTACAATAACCCCTCAAGGGAGATTCAAACTAACTGCTGCGAACCTTTACAAGACCCGACACGTCCCGAGAGACGCGATCGTGTCACGTCTCGAGTCACTTGTGTGCATGAACCTACCTCAAGTGATCTGATCAAGAGCGTTCCGTGTCAATCGATACATTAACTTGTGTTTCACGATCGTAATTGCTGGGTATTTAGGATTGTTTGCTGCATATTGAGAAACCAAACTGTCCCAACGCCTTAAGTTTCATAACTTAATTCCTGAGATCCTTCCTCCCACTCTTTGTCCCTCAGCCATCGAGGCAGTATAACAGTATAAAATTAAAATATAAAATCAATACAATTCCATTATTACCTCTATACAAAAAGCTCTATATATATACTTACTTACTTATACCAGAGTCACGAAAAGGTACTCTTGTCATTAATTTATCACATCCAGCCTACCACATATTCTGATTATTTCCCTTTGGGTGGCACCAAAATGGTGCTTAACAAAATAAAAACCCTCAAGATTTTTCCAACAAATGGAGAGAAAATAAATATTTGTAAAGGTTTCATAATAAAATTAAATTAAAAAAATTAAATTTTGAAACAATTTGCTTTATGGGCATTTTAATAGTTAATTAAAATAATAATAAAAAGTGGTACTTGAAGCACGCTACATCACTTTTTTAAACTGTAAAATTCATTGCATAACCAGATATTTTTAACAATATATGTTCACTAGGTATTTATGAAATTGATGTCAGTTTCATAAGTACCTTGATTGTTAGAAAAATACCATTTACTCAATATTTGGACCGTGATGTGAACTCTTTAAATAACCATTTTTATGATTTTTTTTTTAATTTAATTGTTACATTTGCCCGAATATAACCTGTAAAAAGAAAAAAATATTACCTTAATCCACTTGAACATTTTCACGTTATTATATTTTGGATTTATTCTCTTTTAATGATGTTTTCATTTTCAACAGTCATGAGTCACGAAGCAGAATCTCTTAACAATGTTCTTTTATGCCCAAGTTTCTCTGGCAGAAGCACAATAAAAACTTTGAATAAAAAATGAAGACGTTAAGACGAATCTTAATCATCACAATAATGAAGAGCTTTTTCTGAAATTTCCTTTTTTTCTGCCATTTCACATCATTAGCTGATATTTCACAGTAGTACGCAAAAAAAAACCTTTTTGTCGTGTAACTAATGGGTCTCGATTCAGTCCCATATCTGGTCTGTACACACATTTGTAGACACTGTTGATGTCTCAGTGCACAAACTCTTGACCATATAATGAAAATGTTTTTGATTCTTTCGAAACCGAGGAACTATAGCTTTTATTTTGAAAAGAAAACATAAAGAACTCTTAATGCTTCCAATCAAACATAGGCAAGTTTCTTCAAACCTAGCCCTAAAAACGTGTCTCCTGCAAGCACATGTAATTCCACTTATAATCTCTTTAAGCTCCCTCCCACTCAACACTCCACACCACATCTCCTTCTGACACATCACACGGCGGCTACAGATACTCCGATTTAAACAGGATCACAATGCCACGCTTTATTGTAGTCGACCCGACCCTCGCTCTACAATCCATCTTATGTTTATTTACACCAATATTTGCACGTCATATGTACAAAAAAAGCACAATCTCAGCAGCTGTATCTAGAGACCGGAATGTCTACGAAAAGATCACGGTACTATTTTGAGGATTCTCCGAGGGGTTCCTAACTAATGATTTGAAGCTTTTTTTATGAGGGAGAGTCACTGCTGGAACAAACTGCAATTACAGGCCCGTCTAGAGGCAAAGACATTAATCTTACATATGCTGTCAGAAGTGTTTTGCCCAAAGATTTCCCAGAATAAGGAGGGTGCTGGAGTGCACCATGAAATGTACCTATTCACAAAAGGACTCTGTGCACAGTTTGGCTCCCCACCGCCTCATTTTCTTCGAGTTGTTACCCACGGATGGGCTCAGTAGGAGGTAGCAGCCACAGAAGTGTGCAGTAAATACCAGAAAAACAACAACAAAGTACTTCGACATTTTGAAGGACTTAACTTTGAAAGCTGCTTTATACCAAAATAACGTAGATCTGTAATATATGGTTAAAGGTAGCAACAAGTAACCCTAACATTTAACCCTTTAGCGAATGTTCTTATTAGCTATAGCAGACCTGGGAAAAGAGTGGCCCGAGGGCCAAATGCTGCCCTTTGCCTGCACTTATGTGGCCCTTGTCAGGTCAGATTACAGTTTTCCAACATTCCTGCTCTGCAAAATGTCATATTATTACATATAAATTGCTAAACATTAGGTTGTCCCTAATTACTTTCAATGTTTGATCTGCATTATTTCTTTTACTAAATTACTAACAATATGTTCAAGGTCTGTTCAGTCATTAATGCTAAAATCCTTGAGCTGAACTAAACCGTATATTTACCAGGTGATGACTTGGATTGCGATACCATCCTTTGATTCTTGAATGTTTGATCAATTTTAATTATCTTCATCTTGGTTTATCTTCCTTCATCAAACACTCACCAAACAAATCTCTTTCCTCCATCATCAGTTTTAGTCTAATTGGACGTCCATATCATTTTTCAGATAATTAATCTGATTTTTTATCTTAGCATCTTCATAGTTCACCAAATCAACGTGGACAGTAACTACGTTGATATGGGCCGACCATCTGGCAAATGACTCGGAGCCAGATTTGAGTTTGAAACATTTGGGTTAAAGTGGTTTCTTGGATTAAAGTAAAAGCCTTGTTTAGACAAAAGAACTACAATTGTGAAGTCGGCATGTTTTTACAGTCGGGTTTTTTTTCTCCCCCGAGATCATTTAATTACAAGTTACGAGGAACATTTTTCTAGTGGTGGTTGCAATGGCACTTTGTACTTGTAGCATCTGGAACTGCTCAGACTTCTGCAAACAAAGAACAATTAACCTCATTGACCATTTCCCTTTTTTTTCCTGTTCACTGCATTAAGAGCAGTGGATGCACCGATACGACTCTTTCGTTCCCGATACCGAGCCGATACCAGTGATAATATATATTCTTTCTTGCCCTACTGTGAGCTCGAACAACAAGGTTGGTATTGGTCTAAATTAAAGATCAGGAAATCACCATCAGAAAACAAGAAACAGTTTAATTGTATCTTTTTAACAATATACTATAAACAAAGTGACAACTTTGTGAACAACATGGTGCATCAGCCCTACAAGCTCTTTAAGTTAAGGGTCCCCAACGTGTCGGTATTATGTCAGCATTATATTCACGGACCAACCTTCAGATGAAAATAGTACAAATAAATCTTATAGAGTTTGTGTTTCTTTTTTCACGAGTTTACAGGTAAATACACTTTGTCTTGACATGTCAAGAGCCACAATCTAATTTTTACTCTAGAGAAAATACCATCTTTCTGTCAAAACAAAACCCAATTCAGACAGTAATAATCAACAATACAACTTTATTCTTATTCCTTATTCTTTCTGTGCGGCCCAGTAACAAATGCCTAACGGACCGGTACTGGTCCACGGAACGGGAGTTTAGAACCGATGCTTTAAGTGAACACAAAAATGCCAAAACAAAATAAACACTTTTGTTGAATATAGATTAAACTTTCTAATTTTGTAAATAATTGTATATTTTTAAGATCTTTTTTATTTTATTTTGTATTATCTCTTATTTTTATTTTTTTCCTTGCACTTTATTTTTTAAACTGCGCTGTTGTAAAAGTGTGTTTCCCCTCTGGGGATGAATAAAGCTTTTCTATTTCTATTTCTATTTCACTTGATCAAAGATTTACATTGACTTGATCGGCACTGCGGATTTTTCACCGATACCCGATCCATTTTCCAGACGCTCTGATCGGATTGATACCAGGATAAGATCCATATGCTTACCTCAACATATAGAACACCAGGTCTGAATTCATCTATCAGACGTAGCTTCCAAATTCCAGGCTCACATATTGTATTCTGCAGGAAACATATTCGTGCAGCCGTCAACGCTAACGCGACTAGATGAATACCCGGCTCAGACAAAAGTCACACGATTTCCCTCATTTCTCAAATCCAACAACAACAAATCCTACGAATGATGAAGGCTGACCGAAGGCTGTAAACCTCCGGGTGAAGGATATTGATTGGGAGAGATTTTTCTTTTCAATAAAATTTCTGCTGCAGCAAAGCCGCAGAAACACAAACATGAAAATTCCAGCTGTATTTGCTGTTGTTTTTTTTGTTCTATCCTTGGAATGTGTGAGTGACATGCCTGGGCCTGTGGAGATACCTGCAAGAGTGCATAAATCTCCCATGCACCACATGACGGACGGATCTCCGGCTGAGTCTGGAACTTCCCGGGCGGATGGCCCACGAGAAATCTAGACTAGAGATGAGGCTCATTGCAGGAAAAAAAAAGAAAAAAAGTCCTTCATGCACCGAGTTGTAAGAGATATAAGGCATCACACAACAACAATTTTGAACATAAATATTCAACTTTAGTTTCTGTAGATGTCGACATATGCCGATTTGCATTGATGCTAATTTGCTGATTGTGAACATATTACTCCTAAATATGCGTCCCATAAATCCTGCGTTCCCTTGTCTCCTGCCATCTGTGCCAAGCAGAGCAAACAGAAAATGGCACCATCTGTGAATTCTTACAAAGTTTGTTTGCAAAACATTGCAGCATAATGACGACTTGAATTACAGTTAGTCTTGCACTTCGCTGTTTTCTGCATAACTGGGTCAAGGCGTGAAGGCAGTCGTTGCCGAACTGAAGAATTAGGGTTGATGAAATGTGTCTTATAGGCGGCTTTAATATGCGTTTCACAATCTTTTTTCGAGTCACGGCACATGTTTTATGATGGATGAACTACAAAAAGGAAAATATCAAACACTATTTATAATGAATACAACTTAATTTACCCACAAGGAACACTCTGTACGTGTGCAAAAGTGTCTTTCTCGCCGATTTATTTTCAAAAATGAATGACAAAAAAACAAAATTTGTAAAGAGATATTCAGTTTTCAGTAAGTACGCATCCTCCATTGTCAATCCCTACATCCAATTGTGATCTCTCTTAATTGTCTAAAAACATTGGACAGTGCAGAATCAACGACAAAAAGGTTTATTTTTAACGCTTGCGTCAAGGTGACCTGAAGGCCCAGAAAACAAACAGTGTTTTTGGTATGAACGACCTCCCTGGCTTCCATAAATACATATGCAGTGGTGGAGGTCGTTCCCCTTGACCCTAAGACAACACAAGGGATACCACAAACATTTTTTTTTTTGGCCTCTGGGTCACATTGACCCTGAGATAACAAGGGTTAATCAAAATATATTCCACCAACACTACTGAGCATAAATGAATGAATAAAAACATTGCAACCTGAGAACATTGAAGTTCACGACTACTTCATTCATGTTTGGATAAATATGACGAGTGTAGGATTTCTGTGTAGTCAACAAAAGCTTGCCCTCGGTGAACCGTTAGCCATTGTTGTGTTTACGCAAGACTGGTAACAAGCCATCATCACTTTGGAAGCCGGTTTTAAAGGTTTCCACTTCAGGTCGGTGCTGACATTGTGCCGCTTAAATAGCTTCTTATTGTATCAAGTGGACTATGACCATTTTCCAGGGCACACCTGATGATATCTCTACTCAATAGATATACAGCATATATATATTTAAGCAAACTATTTTGATTTTCAACAGCGTAGTATCTATTTTTTTTTTAAACAAAATCCAAAAACTATTTCTTTATCTATTCAATAAAGTGTGTGTTACATAAAATAATTTGATTTTTTTTTTTTTTATTTATTCACAATTTACATTCACAGCGTCGTTGTGTTGTAATTCAACTTCCAGTGCCTAGATGGCAGCAGTCCTAACGTCCTCGCCCGCTAAAGGAAGAATGAAATTCTGCGAGATCCTGGCGATGAATGAGAACGAGAGGATACAGTCAACTCAAGCTACTTTTAAAGCATATGTTCAGATATATGTTGGCTTTTTGTTTTATTAATTAAACCGATAGAGAACGATCTGAGGAAGTTATTAAAATTCAGGGTTCCGTAAAATAGTGATGGAAATAAGGCAATGTATCGAAATACATTGTACTGAATATATCAAACCGTAAGATTAGTGTATTGCTAAGACGAATGTACCACGCAACAGGGGTTGGAAATTCACTGGTCTTTGCTTATTATCTTCCTGTAAATACAGACCTAAGGAATGCTTTATGAATACATCGAGTTAAAAAAAAAGAAAGTTTGGAGATAATGGTCTCACAGTTGGACATTAAAAAACCTGCAAGACATACTTGCATTCAAATCAGTAACCAGCAACTAACTAGTCTTAGTAAACAGTTTTCAATGGCAACAAAAGTGCTGGATGTAAGTGTTTAGTCAATATATACTATATGTTACTACACACAAATACACACACACACACAAGTTGAGACATGCCCCAAAACCAAAAAAAAAAAAGGGTTGATTATTCACACTTGAATAATGTCAAAAACCATATTGAGAAATTCATGTTATAAACCATATAATTGCAAAAAAATATCAGGCGTTCTGTTATTGCTCACTCTATTGACGTGACCCTCTTATAGGAGCCCACGACCAGCATGTGACCTTTAGCTGATTGAGTTTTAAGACCCTCGGAAGTTCGTCTTGATTACGGATAACTAATTATGAGCCGAACACATTTCTTAGTTATCCAATGAGGCAACAGCGATATGTCCCACATTACTGTCCATTTATCTCCTAAATCAGAATGTAAGAGTTTGAAGATGATTATTATGGATTAGTTCTCAGACTGGGACGCAACATAAAAAATAAATTTCCATCATACCGTCATCAGCAAACTCAGGGACTGACTCAGTCTCCCCTGAACAACAGTAAGGGTCGAACGATTTACTGTACACAAAAACGAAACATTAAGTCGGTTAAAATGACATTAGACGATGGCGTTTCGAGTATACATCTAAATGTTCTTCTGGTTGTGATAGTGCGCACACCTGTGATGTGAAAAATGTCATGTGACACATACTTGACTAGTTTATTAAAATTTGATGACGTGTTTACACTTGTGTTTGAAATGAAAACACACTTAATTAAGCTTGAAATTGCTGTCATGATCCTTCAGTGATCTTGACTTGATAAGTGAGTCGAATAAACATCAAAACACATCTCAACTTGACAACCTTGAATAAAATACAAGATTAATTCACTATCACTATGAATGTTTCTTGGTTTATGTTAAAAAATAAACCCTTACTTCTGTAAAAATCTGTAATTCAAACAACTAAAAGACCTGGCCATGAATTCATATGGTGTGGATCATGTACTTATTAGTCTCAAGTGTATATCCTGTCAGGGAAGATTTATATCTTAATTTGTTTTACTGCTCAGACCATAAGATGGTGCTAAAATAAGAACTGAATTATCTTTCAATCACGGACACGTAATATATTAGTAGGGGTGTGTATTGATAAGAATCTGGCGATAAAACACGCATCACCACACATGGGCAACCATACGATATATTGCGATACTGTAGGAAACGGGAACAAGGATATATTCGTAGTACAGTCAGAGAACTTAACTCTTGTTTTGCAGAATTTACAGAACACGCAAGACTCTTGAAGACGTCTTAACTGTTTCCAGCTTCTGGAGTCGACGGTATCCTCTTGTCCTCAGTTATCGCCTGGATCTCGCTGGATTTTATGGTTCCAGGGCAAAAAAAGGACAGTGTTGTTGAATGATGACGTATTATGAAAAAAAAAGGTGTATTTCTAGTGTATTGATATTTTCTTACATCCCGTTATGTTAGTTGTTTTTACTAAAAGTTTTTTTTTTACTCAATTCTCAACTTAAGTTTGCATAGTTGCATTACAATAATTGCACTACAGAAAATAAAGATTTTTAATCTAATATACAATAAATCAGCCAGAAAATAAATGAAATTATATCCTGTAATCGTTCAGCCTCACCTTTAGTTCTCAGATTAGGGATTAAAAGCGCACAAACATATGGGATACTTCCCAAAACTGGACTTGAACCCGGGACTTTCTTGCCGTCAGACTGCAGCAGCGACTAATAATAGCCCAGTGTAAAACCAAATTCATGTCAGAAGCTCGAGTTGCATCATTTCCTCCCTCCTGTAATTCTCTGGACAGTATTACTTTCCTGACATTTGATTTTATTCTCTCAGGAAGCACTTTTGTCGTCGCCCGAGTCCGCTTGAGTCTGAGGAGAACTAATGTCCCGACGCACATTAGCATTAGCCACTGTCACCCTTGATTTCACCGCGGCTGCACCTGAAAGTGACCACACACTCCGTCCTCGCTCGTCCATCTTCCCTCGACCCATCGCTCCCCCTCTGATCTCAGGGACGCAGATATCGCCGCCAGACCTCCAGCACCAGAGGCTCGAGGGGGAGGACGAGGGGGAGAGAATGGTCGAGATTGAATGAAGTGGACGCGAGCAGAAGAAAAAAAAAAAAACCTGAGTAGATAAAGCTGTACTTCATTTAAAATAATAATCAATGAGAACCGAATAAAACATCATGACCAGGATCAACCTTTACTTCATGACGGTGAAGTAGAGTTAACCACTCCTCAAATACCGTCACGATTTAATCCATGAATACATAAACAAAACTGGAGTCCAGGGACAAAGCGGAGACTAAGGTCGAAAAGCTCCTTTTCAAACTCCCAAAAAAACTTGTATTGTATACATTTCTGATCGATATCTTTATGTGGAATCAGATCCAGTGGCTGGTGGAAATGTTTCAAATGTTATGTTTTATACTCAAAATCCTGTTAGTCATGACCTATGTTTGTATTATATACTTTTGTTTTCTTGCATTCTCTCGACCATTTTCTCACTTGGAAGCAGCTTGGGCTACTTAAGCATCCTGGTTCCAGTCTGTGGTGTCAGATCGTCACTTATTTCTATGCTCATAAAGGTTTACCTATTTCTCCTGGGTGCTTTTTGAGCTTCTCTACTTTATTTTGCTTCAGTTGTTTTTTAACCTCTGTTGTTTTCTTTGCTGCCGTGTTTACAGCTACATTGTTTTTACTCTGCGATTGTTCCGACCTCATTTCTTATCCATTTCACATTCTTGCATGGGTTTTGTTTTTTATTATTCATTTTTCCAAGTTTAGCAATACCCTTTGTCCTCCTTTTTAATGTTTGTGCCTAATTTGTAAGTAAATAAATAGTTCATTTTAACTCTTTTGTGTCAAGTCTCCTTTTTTCTGCAGTCACCACATGCACTTGGTTCCTGTTAGTTCGCAACACTGCTGATTGACATGTTTTATTTTTGCTCGACAACTTTCTTGTCTGGCTTCTTGTGACATCTTTTCATTGCAACAATTATAATTATTCTGTATATAGATGTATAGACGCAACTTGAATTTGTCAGAAAAAAAAATGAAAGCACCTTATTTTAAGCAATTTGTAGAATTAGAAAACCATTACATAGTCAGGAGAATTGATAGTTTAATCCCTAAGATACGTCTAATAAGGCAGGTTTTCTTTGGGACAACCTGTAATTTCACTGAAGGAAAACCTCGGAAAATGTTTCCCCTTCTCTTGAAAGGGCTTCTAAAGTTGTGCACCTAAAAATGTGTTGGCAAATAGAAACACAATGTTGACAAAGAACACATTTTCTAAGCCTTATTTAATGCTCCATCTGGGATTCTTCTCCCAGTCACCAACAATATGGAGGAATTCTTGAGGAATTCTTCTGCAAATCAATTTATAAAACAGATTAGTGCAGCATTTTCAGAGTCAACAACGGACTATCATCTTTTGTATCATGACAATCTTGACAAACAAAAAACATATTTTAACACGCAAACTAATAGTATGACCTCATCTCATCTAGATAAAGGAGTTTGGGTTCAATCAATGCAGAAGATTAGTAGGTAACCCTGGTCTGAACCCGACCCTGACAAACAAGGCATGTACAGAATGCAGGCACGAGATGATTATCTGAAAAAGGCTGGTCTGGTATGATGTCAGCTCTTCTGCTGGTGCGTTTTGAATCACGACCACGGTGTTCTGGCGTGACCCGCCCTGGCTAACATCAGTGTCGGTCGATCATTGACAGGTTGAAGATGCTGGGACACATCTTTAACCCCTAAATGTGTAGTTGTTTGACCCACCATGTTGCCTTTAAGACTCTTTTTTTGAAAAACGATGTGATGGGAGTTGATGGACTGACCTTTACCAAAATACATACCCCAAAATAAATGCTAACCACTTGAGACTTGGTGTTTTTTCGCCGTTTTATTCCTCGTGAGTGTTTGACCTTTTAAAAAATTGTTTTTGCCCGAGTGATGAGTAATTGAGCGAGGGATGCAAAACACAAGAAACAAAAAAAGGCCTCTCGGACACCTTTATGAGCGAGAAACAACAGAGCGAGCAGGTGTCGGCGTCTGTAATCCCGTCAGAACTCTAGCTTCCTAAATACGTCCATCAGTGCGGAGAGAAGCTCCCGAAAAACATGCGGGAAGAGAAAGAGGAAGAAGCCGTTACTTAAATAAATGACTTTGAATTAAATATCTGGAAGGAAGCGCTTGTTCTGCGGCGAGGCATGAAAAGACCTCACAATTCTATTTCACAGTGGCGTTATCATCTAAAACGACTCTTCACTGAATAATCAGATTTACTCATTTAGATGCTCTTTCTCGCTCTGCGTCGACAAACTCTCACAATAGAAGTAGGAGGAATGAAAATGACAGTTTTGTTTTTTGGTTAAAGGGTTTGTTCGCCGCTGACGCAAAAAGGACACTGTCCATGTCTACAATAATGCCTGGCGTTTCCGTAACCCTAACTGGCGTGAAGACGTTTGCATCATAGTTTCTATCATCAGCCTGACTAATACTTTGTAATGGTGAGAAGCTTGTTGATTTATGATGCAACCTCTGACGCATTGTCTGGCAACTTTTTGATATGAAGCTCAAGTTTCAACAATATATCGTAGCCTGATGGGAAAGTATGTTTGAATGTTCTACACAGACCGAGGATGTTCTTTTATGTCAAGAAGGTACTCAAAATGGACAAAATGGTGAATATGCCATTAGCTTATATCCAGTGGTCAAACAGTATGTTTGGCATCATCTTAAGTAGAGGTTAGTACAGTCAAGAATGTGATAGAATATGCATCTGGAGACGATAAAATCATGACAATATGATAGTATTACGATACGATATTATCACGACACGATATTGTTGCGATACGGAATTATCACGATGCAATAGTATCACGATGCAGTAGTATCACGATGCAATAGCATTACGAAGCAATAGTATCACGATATCTTAAGATATCACAATGTTTTGCTGTAAGACAGTTTACCAAATCACACAAAGTACTCACAATGCAAAGGACATAACGCCTACCTTAGTAATGGTGAAAAAGTCTTATTTTAAAAGGGAACTCAGCTTAAACCTTACTGTTTATTTATTTTTTTTTTTTAAAGAAAAAAATAACAGTGCAATTTATAGCTATATATGAATTTTTCACAACTCTAGGTTATTCAATAATTCAGAGCTGACAAAAACATAAAACCACATTAAAATAACAACACAAGGAATAACTCAAACACATTTGTTTTTGACCCAGAAATAACAATAGGCTTAAATGCAAGTCAATAATGTTGGTGTGATTAAAATCTGTACTACGATTGTACTTAATAATTACACAACTTAAAAATTCTTTAAGTGGGATGAAGATATTTTACAACTTTAAACATCAACCCAAAACAAAAAAACATAATCACCAGCGCCAGCTTAACTGTCATGTTATTGTCCACCTCACATTATTTTAAGATGCACGAACATACTGGTTGACAAGCCAGCTCCACAAGAACCCGGACAGTAACGCGTAGAGGCGGTTGAACGTCAACAATGAGATGAGCTGATTCAGGAACATCATCATGGCTGGGGGGCAAACTTATGACAGTTAAGTTGAGCAAAGTCAAAGCCAACGCACTGGTAAAGTAGTTAGGATGCTGACGGTGCAGCCGGGGGGGATTATCGTTTTTTCCCCTATTTTTTAATTCTTAAAATGTATTATTTTTATTAGCAGCATCCATTAAATAAACTAACCAATCTTGTTCAGCAAAACAATGAATACCATCATTGTTGGACTAAGAGAAGTGACTCTTTTCACACCCAAAAAAGTACAGACTCAATGCAAAAAGATGACAAAAGATTTGAGTTAATAAAAACAGATTGTACGGACTGGACAATGACTTTTCTGGTAGGCTGGTCTTTTTTTTTATGTAGCCGTTTTACTGCTGTGTTACAACCACTGGATAGAAAGCATTTATTTAATCAAATCAAATATAAATATATAACAACATGGACACCTGTGGCTTTCATAGTCCTGAACATTTAGAACATTATTCTTCTTTAATCTCAATAAATATAATGGATAAAATAGTCAGGATGCCACGTTCTGTTAGTCCTGTACGTTCCCCTGACAAAGCTTGAATGACGCTTGATAAAAATGAGAAATTATATGTCAAAATTTAAATTTAAAATCAGACGATAAAGTTAGATATCCACCTTAACAAATGTATGTTTTATAGTACAAATAGCCTTCTGTCTATAGCATAGCTTATGAAAGAACTGTGATACCCGAAGAATACAAGAAGCGTTATTTACAACTGCAAAAATAGCAGGTATTGATTGTGTTAAATAGCGTGGGATAAGCCATTCAATATGAACAATGTAAAAAGAATCTGTCAATCATAAAATAATAACAAATATAAGAAAAGCTAGCTTCAATTGTACCTCACAAGCTAAGACTGCTGTATAGAGCTGGATCAATAGTTAGTTTCCTGCTGAGAAGAGGCATTTGAAGTGGTTTTTACACAGTATGTAAGTATTCTTAAGATGAAGAAAAATACCTTAAAAGGAAGTTGTTGTTTTTTTATAGATATGTAACTTAGGTTAAGACACGTCATCATATTTAATGGTTGGATATTCAGGGAACTCATCAGGGAATCATACGTTGGCAGGAATACGGTTGGATTTTTAACCAAAAAAAAATGTAATCAGTTGAATGGGAGGTTGTGGTCAAAGGTGGGTTTTAAAGTCCAAATGTTTAAATACCAGAATGCAGGGACTCATTGTTACTGCAACTAAAAAATAAGTCAATCATATGCTTGATTCATCTCTGGTAGCCTTTCAATCTGATGAGGGCACACTGGGTCAGTTCGGCTGTAATCTCATTTATTTGAGATTGAAAACCAGAGAAGTGGATGTCCTGGCTAGAGGTGGGCATTGGCAGGAACCTGGCGATACGGTATGTATCACGATACCGGGGCAACCATGCAATATATCGCGATGCAGTAGTGACAAGGACATACTTGTAGTAATGTCCAAGTAATTGACTCTGGTGACAAAGTCCTAACTGTTTGAATCCAAAATATGTAAAAAAAAAATCAGCCGTAGTCGAATGTATCCTCTCGTCCTCAGTCATCGCCTAGATTTCGCAGGGTTTCATTGGCCCTTTGGATGCAGAAGAAGTAATAAATGATGCAGCCCGAAGTTTAAGTGCAAAACAAAAATGAAAAAATGCTGTGGATATTTTTTTTTTTTAAGTAAAGTTATATTCAGTGTTATTTAAAAGGATTAATTTAAGAAAGTCAATGATCTTTACTTCAGGTTCTAGAGCCAAAGAATAATTTTGTAAAATGAAAAAGGTTTGTGTTTTGGAAAGAATATGGCGATATAAAAGGGTATCACGATACGCTATATTGCGATACTGTAGGAACTACGATATTGTAGTGCCGATACGTATGAAGGCAGTTCTTCCCTACTGTAGAACTGCCTTGGTACTCTGGCATTCACAAAAATTCTAAATGTTTTAATTTGTTTTGAAACCAAAATATGTCCAAACAACAGCTTTAAAAAGCTGCCGGAGTCGACTGTATCCTCTTGTCCTCAGTCATCAACAAGATTTCACAGGGTTTCATTGGCCCTTTAGTTGCGCTAATTAAACGCTAATATTGAAGTGTATCGATATTTTCCGACACCACCGGTTGAAGAAAGACCAGAAGAGTCTTCTTCGGGCAGAACATTCCACTGAGTTCATGTGATCTTCATCCTTGTTGTGCTTTGTGAGCTGGAGAGTTCTTCTGCTGGTCGTCAGTCTCACACCCAGTGGCAAGGCCAGAGCTGGCCTCGCAGCTGTCCAGAGTTACATAACAAGTCTGCATCTCGCTCGCGAAAAAAAAAAAACCCGGCGTGCACGCTCCCTCAAGCCACTCGGCAGCCTCCCCGCCACGGCCGTGTCAACCCCACTGAGCGAGTGACAAGAGGACGAGGGTTGGACGTCCGCGGTCGAGGGCAAAACACCGAGCCCTCGTCGAGGGCCCGAGCTAATGAGGCAACACTCTGCTGCGAGACATCGTTCGAGCAAGTCCATGGCCAAGACATGCAACTAGTCGTCATGGCAGCTGACCCAGATTCACGGACTCTGATAAACGACTGACATTGACGTGATATTTGACTCTTACCTGGACGAACCGTATCCTCGGAATCGTCTTCATAAGAACTGGCTTTTTTGAAGAGACGGGGTATGAAACTGAATTATTCATCTCGAGAGAGAGAGATATTCAAGTTAAAAAAAAGTCTTCTATTGAGACGACAACAGCTTGTTTGGCATCAAGGAGTAAATCCATCTTGTGGAAGCTGTATTTGTGCCCGGCTCTCCAGGGGGTCCTGCAAGTATGTTGCTTAGCAAAGAGGATCAAATATGACTCAACCAGCAGATCCCACCTACTCAAAGTGTGTGTAACGTTGACTTCTTTTTTTTATTACCATTCATCTCGTCATGAGGCAGCGTCTATACGTTGTACTGAAGAAGGTTATTATTAGAGGAGTGAGAAAATATTCATACACTTATAAATACTCTTTTAAATAATAGAAAAATACTCTTTGGCTCTAGAACCTTAACTGAAGGTGGAGATCATTCACTTTCTTAAAATAAGTCTTGTAAAATAAGACAATAAACACTACATTTACTTACAATTAAAATAAAAATATCAACAGCGTTTGATCATTTTTTGCAATTAAAGGGCCAATAAAACCCAACGAGATCTGGGTGATGACTGAGGACAGGAGGATACAGTCGACTATGGCTACTGTTTGGATATATTTTTGTTTAAAAACAAATGAAAACAGTTACAACTTTGTCAAGACCAGAGTCCAAGTACCAAGTACTCGGACAATACTAAAAATACATCTTGTTATATTTCATCGCAATGTATTGTGATACCCACTGTATCACCAGATTCTTTGACTTTTTCAATTTCAATTAATTATTGTAAAATAAGATAAACACTAAATGTATTTTTTCTTACAATTGACATCAAATTATTTGCAGCGTTTGTTCATTTTTCTGTTGCAATTAAACTTCAGGCATTACATCCTACACAGCTAAAGGGCTAACAAAACACCACAAGATCCCGGCAATGACTGAGGACGAGAGGATATAGTCAACACAGGCAGCTTTTAAAGCTGATGGAAAGATAGTCTGGTCTGTAAACTCTGCAACTCCATCGTCAAGTACACAGAGGATACAACAAATACATCCTTGTCCCCTTGATCCAGGACCAATGAAAACCTGCGAGATCCCAGTGACTACTGAGGACGAGGGGATACAGTCGACTTCAGCAGCTTTTAAAGCTTTGGAGATATTTGGGTTTCAAAACAAACCAACGAATTAAAGCAATTAAAGTACGCTGACAATACAACAAATATATACTCGTTCCTACAGTATCGCAATATATTGTATCGTGATACCCCTTGTATAACCAGATTCTCTTAACAAAACGCACCTTTTAGTAGTACAAAAGTACTCTTGGCTCTAGAACAACAAGTGTAGGTGAAGGTTATTGAGTTTTCTATCTTAAATTAAGTCTTTTAAAAATAGGATTATAAAAAAAACGAAATGTAATTTGACCTACAACTGAAAGTGTTTGTTCATTTTAGTGTTCCAAGTTAAACTTAGCTGCAGACGTAATGACGTTCCAATACCGCTTAAGGGCCAACGGAACCCTGCGAGATCCAGGGCGATGACTGAGGATGAGGGGATACAGTTGTTGCAGCAGCTTTTAAAGCTCATGTTTGGATATATTTGGGTTTTCAAAACAAACAAACAAATTAAAGCAGTTCAAGCACTCCGACAATACAACAAATATATACTTGTTCCTACAGTATCGCAATACATTGTATCGTGATACCCCTTGTATAACCAGATTCTCTTAACAAAACGCACCTTTTAGTAGTACAAAAGTACTCTTGGCTCTAGAACAATAAGTGTAGGTGAAGGTTATTGAGTTTTCTATCTTAAATTAAGTCTTTTAAAAATAGGATAATAAAAAAACGAAATGTAATTTTACCTACAACTGAAAGTGTTCCAAGTTAAACTTAGCTGCAGATGTAATGACGTTCCAATACCGCTTAAGGGCCAACGAAACCCTGCGAGATCCTGGGCGATTAACTGAGGATGAGAGGATACAGACTTCAACAGCCTCCTAAAGCAAATGTTTGGACATATTTCGGTTTCAAAACCGATGAAAGCAGTTTTCGACTTCGTCAAGAGTCATGTGGTCTCTAAATACTTCAACGACAGAGTCAAGTACTCGAATACATCCTTGTTGCTGGATTATTGTAGGAGAAAACATCTTAAATGAAGTAGAATAAGACCATAAACAAGTAAAGATTGGTGTGTAAACTTCAGGGCCTTTTGTTCTCTTTGGCGTGCAGGAGTCGTGCGTGTTCTAGTTGGCCAAACTTCTAATAAGCTTAACTAAAGGAGCTTAAAACCCTCCTGTGTTTGGAGGGTGTCTATGAAGCAGGACCCTGGAAGTGCGGGTGCGTGGGCTGAGAACGTGCCACACGCGCGGTGTCACCTTGAGAACCTCCTCATCCTTCCATCCACCAACCTTCATGATGCCGCAAGGTGCGCTCCCACCTCCGTGGCTCCTCTCGGCGGACGGATCGCGGCTGCCGACCCGCGGGCTGCTCCCGCCGCCGCCGCCGCGCTCCCGGTACCGTCCATTGGTGAAGACCCCCTCCGCGGCTCCGTAGGCGGCGGCGGCGGACACGTCCAGGTACGCGCGGGTGCCGGAGGGAGTCACCCCCCCGACCACACTGGCCCCCGGGGGTCCGTCCAGAAAATGTCCGGCGTCGGACGCGTGAAGCCCAGCCATCGGATCCACTGGATGTCACAGCATCTCCGGCGTGTGGAGCTTCAGGACTTCCAGGATCAGCGCCGCGGCTCCATCGCGCGCACACGCCGGGCTGAGGGGCTCGAGGAGCGGGCGAGAGGCTCCCCGGCGTCACGAGGAGGAGGAAAGAAAGACCGTCTAGCTGCTCCACAGCACGCGCTTCGACGCGACAGGATCCTGGAGGTGTTCCAGCGAGGAGAGTCCCGAACTACTGTCCACTGACTCGGACCGGAGCTCACCTCCCTCTTTCTCTCCCTCCCTCCCTCCTTCTTTCTCTCTCTCCTTCTCTCTCTCTCTCTCTACTGCAGCCGCGGGACAAATTCAAGACTCGGGAGTGCGCAGCCGCAGTAGACACGCGTAGCAAAGGTTATTAAAAACCTGTGTTTTTTAAAAGTTGATCTCAAAAGTAGTTAAGATAAAAAGGCATGTTAATATAAAAAAAAGTTGCGTCAATATGTTATAAATTAAATAAACAGCATTTGAAAAACAAGTTTAAATTTTTATATTTTTTTCTAATGAACAATCGCACCTGAAAACAAAAGGATGAATAAAAACTATTTTACTAACACAGCCAAAAGCCTGCCTTATCTTTAGCTTATGTTTTTTATTATTAATAAATATATATATACGGGTTATAATGAAACTTATTTACCGTTAAAGGTATGTCTGCTATGAATACTTAGTAAAGATGTTTTAAAGTCTTAAATATATACATTTAACCTCTATTGTACTCTGTAATTTTTTGTGTCATTAATCCACCTCCATGGGACTCGTCGTATAAACAAAGCGGGCGAAATTACAGCTGGCCGGAACAGGAGGATTGACGCCATATTACGTCATAATCGACTCTGCTCTCGTAACCTCTTGTTCGCCCAGATTTCAGACGGGGGAGAACTTTATAAATTATACGTATAAGTTCAAAACATGGTCATGACGAGAGACTTACTGCATCTTGGGTAAATCAGGATGAACTTCAGGATGAAATACTGAGATACTTTTCGAAGTTAAAACACCCGAAACTGACAAAGAGTCTTTAACTTGTTTTATAAACAAATGGACACAGCATTGCAGTTACACTTTTCTGACATGCGGGGGCACCAGAAACAACATTTGAAAACTTGCGTATTGTTGCTTTAGATAATATCAGATTTTCAGAAGTATTCCGTGTTAAGAAAATGTTTTAAAAACTAAAAGAAATACATGAAAGTGCATCTTAAATATGAATAGATTAAAACTTGCTCATCCGGACGAGTCAGCAGTCGTTGACAAACTCAGACATGATTTTACGACACTGGAAGGAAACCAGAGTAGCAAACATCAATGAGAAAGAAGTCAAAAAAGGCTTAAAATTCATCACTTTCTTTTATTATCTTAACTTGATCACCACTAAGGAAATACTGTCAATCACCAGGGATTGTACAAGTGAAACGTTTACATCAGTTTTTGTTAAAAACAATTCTAGTATGAATAAAAAAAAAATCTACTTTCCATGTTGTGGCTCTGGTTTGGTGCTTAACGACAAGCGCAGAAGTATTATGGGGTGTCACGACAAGCAGGAGCCAACGGTCACGCATCTCCACTCATGGACAGATCTAATAACCAGCGACATGTATGAAGGGTCAGGAGTCACAGAAGAGACTCGTAGCTGAGATATGGCTCTATTGTCCGACTCGCTCAGAGGTGGTCAGGCTTTAATTAACATCCACTCACGGACCACAAAGAAGCGAGCGAAGGATGAATTTTCTAAAGTACTGGAAGAAAAGAAGTCGGGGTTTAAACACCAGAGATCGACCGGACCCGAAACCCACATGGGGTTATAATAGAAGGACATCAGTGGCATCACAATATTCAATAAATTTAACATTTTTAAAGTGGAAAGTAGTGATTTTCGTATGATTTAATTATTTTTTCCTGAATAATTCAATTCAATATTTATTCACGTTGAAAGGTTACATTAGTTTTTATTGAATTTGATAATTCTACATGGAAAGTTTGATTTTTTTCTAGTGAATAATTGAGATGAATAATGTCTATAATCGAAAGTTTGACCTTTTTTAACTGAACAATTGAATTGAATCATGTATATATTGACAGGTTGAATTTTTCTCTATGAATAATTGAATTCAATACTTTGTTAATTAATATGTGCAATTTATTTTTGAATACTTGAATACAGAAACATACATTAATTTTCAAAATAAATGCATTTTTCCAATAATTCCAAATTTTTTTTTTTCTAAATTTAAAAATGATTTAATTCATAGCCTTTTCAAATTAAACATAAAAACATTGACACCAACTTAAAGCAACATAAGGCTATGAATGAAAAAAAAAAAGAATTTATAAAATGTAATGTAATTATTGGAATAAGAATATAAAACAACTATTAATTTTCAAAATATGGCACTAGTATACCAACATTTTACTTTCACAACTTCCAATAACTTTGGTAAAACTATAGTTTTTCTAAATGTACTATTATTAAATTCAATATAAAAATATTTGCACTTTTATACCAACATATAGCTACAAATCTAAATATATATATATATATATATATATATATATAAATGTAAAAATGTTTTCTTGAATTATTGTAACATTAAACTCTTTTAATTCAATATAAAAGTGTTAACCAACTTTCATTTATATTGAATTCAAAAGGAATGAAAATAAAAAATAATTTAGAAAATGCATTTTCTCAACTCATTTTTTAAAATTCCATTATTCAATAAAAACAAATTCAACCTTTTAGATAAAAAATAAATAAATAAATAAATGCTTGAGAAACAATAACCTCTCAGTAAAACAGTCAACGTTTCAAAACTTAAAATGTCAAATCAACGTTCTGACGTCACCGACATCCTCGGCCGCGTCAGATGTTCTGAGGGAGCGTCGTGAGGACGCCTGAAGACGGACAGTGATGCTGAAGACTCTCTCGTCCTCGTCACGCTCATGTATTATGCATCCTCAGGAATTATTCAGCTTAAGTCCTGCTTCTAAAAGCCTCCTGCCCCGCCCAGCTGTCCGACCGGACCCGGGAAGAGGCGACTGACGTCCACCAACATCAGGGCGAGCTTTCAAACAAGCCTGGAATAGTTTGGTTTCCTGTGACAGGACGTCAACTGTGGCATCAAAAACCGCTGGATCAGGATCTGACCCTCTTCCTGTTCGCCACACCAGATATTGATCCTCGCTTGAATCTGTTGACATTCTGCATGTTTATGAAGGCGTGTCATTAAAACAATTAGCAACATGTTGTGCCGAGGAAGTCCCTGCTGGTCTCAGCCAGCAGGGGGGAGGCTGTGGCTTCCTGTGATCTGCTGCTGCACTTCCTGTTCGCTCGGATCAACCCACCCCCCCCACCCCCCCCGGAATAGAAACGGAAATTATTCCGTCAAATTAACTTAGTGTGACGATAATTGACTCAATTTATTTAGATTAAAAATAAAACTCCGCGACTACACATTTGAAAATTGAACGTGTTTGTTTCTGGCTCCCCCCAGCGTTAAAGCAGTGGAATTGCAATGTAATGAAAAACTATTATTATCATTGCTAACAGTTTTTAACCGTTTACCAAACAATAGAAAGACTCTACTAATTTTATCCTCATTAAAAAACAATATAGCTGCCAGAGATTATGGAAATGAATTCAATCGCCATCTCTCACAGACTGAGGTTTGTTGGCCGCACACTTATAGTAGCAAAGTTAAGAGCACAATTTAAAAATAAAATGGGGAATATTTTTTCCCCGGCGCTTAAACGAAAGCAATCATTTGAGAAAATGTGAAAAGAAAATGTTACGTAGCGCGGCTTTAATATGAGCAAAAATCGCACCAGACATATTACAACTGATTCATTTTAAGATATTTCTGATATATAAAATGATTATGTAAGTTACTAGTACAACTATTGATATAATCTGTAGGATTTTTCCTTTTTCATGTATCTACTAAATTCAAACAAGTGCCTTTATAAAACTATTTGCTCATTGTTGCTTTAGATGCATCTTTAATTTATCTACTTAAATAATATTTCAAACACAAGCCCAAATTAGCTTAAAAATTATGTTTTCTTTCTCTTTTAACTGTTAATCGTTTTCAAAATGCTTTCACTTAAGTTGTATCAGTTTGCAGCTACAATGTTTTTAATCTAAATATATCGAAACGACGGTGTGTATTGGCAAGAATCTGGCGCCAAAATGTATTGCAAAATATTGCAATACAGTACGAACAATATATTTGTAGTATTGAGTACTTGACACTGGCGTTGCAGAATTTACAGACCACATGACACAAAATAACTATAATAAAATATATATAAATATGATTTTTAAAGCCAATAAAAATGGAAAAAAAACAAAGAAACATTGATACAGAGTTTTTGAATATCCAACAACATGGTTAAATATCACGATATTATAAATATAAATCTTTAAATGTTTTCTTAAACATCATAAAGATAAACCGTGATAACTTTGATAAATTTATATTTATAGTCATTGATAGTCGTAAACATATCTTTGGTGAGTCTACAGACACGCTCACCTGTCTGCTCCTCCACGTCATTTTCCACTTCATTTCCACACCTGACACACGCGCGCCACCTCGTGACCTCTGTATGACCCCGTCCCTTCCTGTAAAGTCCCCCCCAATTCCAGCAGTTCAGTTCCTGCCTGCTCTGACACTCTAAAGACGTCTGTAAAGACTAAATGTGATTCTAGACAAGTTTGACGTCTAATCCCAAATCCTTTATTTATTTATTTTTCTACGTAATCCGTACGTAATGTAGGATTATGTTTATTTTATTTATTTTAAACTACAAACAGTTGATGCCCTTTAAACATTTATCTTGACTTTGCTTCCCTCTAGTGGTTATTTTTAGCAACGACAATATATAATATTTGGTTGATTCAATTTAATAAAATCATCTTATAATAATTTGATTTATATTACTGTACAAATATTATAGTTTCATGAGGTAGTTGTTATTTCAATGCAAATTTGTGTCACAAACTTCTGCGTAGTTGCTGCTAAACTTTGATAAAGCTTTACTTTAAAGAGGAGATATTGTTGTTTATTTTGTTTTATTTATGTATACATGCATGTATTGGACTTGTACACGATTAGAAGTAGACTCACACCAGATCCACACACAGGACAACATGTAAAAGTTATCAATATAATACATAATATAAAATAAACAAATAAGATGTGCTGGTGAAAAAAAACACAAAACCGAAAAGAATACTAGTAAGTAAAATCAATTTTTCACTTTACTTTTTTTCACAAAGTACTTTTAATTTACTTTAACTCCCAAATGTATACATTTGTGAACGTGATATAGTGATGAGAAGATTTTTAAGATGCTCTTTATTTTTAACTTTTCTTTCCATCTCCCTCCATAAGAAAAATCCGCAAATGAAATGTCCTTTAACTTTTATTCCTCATTAAAATAGATTTAATCTCTCTAGTAATTTTAAATTCAACAAATGTGACTTGAATGTACAAGGAAAAAACTACAGAATAAGTGAACAAACTCAAAAAAACGTCTTGTATATATACTGTATATTTTTCAATCTTTATTTCTCCATCTTTTAATTCCATTTTAAATTGTATTTCTTCTTTGGCAATCTTGATCTCTTCTGTGTTTTTATTTAAGTTTTAAACTTGTTGAAGTGTCGTTATTACTGCTAAATAAAAACACTAATTTTAGACAGAATATTTTCTCTGCTCATATCATCTTGGTTTCCCTATTTTCTGCATAAAACACACACAAAATAAAAATAACCAGCCGATTGGCCGATATTCATTCAATTGAATTGTGATGAATCTGTTTACAATGTAGCCATTAGCACTGTAGTTTGTGATGCATGTCTTCTTCTGACAATACAACAATGATAAAAATTTTTATTATATTGTGATGTTATATAATGTAATAACGTCGTCTGCACACGTTCACAAATCCAAATTGCTAAAAAATTAAAAGTTGATTTTTCAAAAGTAGAAATTATGGATAAAAAATTAAAAGTTGTTTTTTCAAAAGTAGAAATTATGGATAAAAAATTAAAAGTTGATTTTTCAAAAGTAGAAATTATGGATTCTACTGTTAAAAGGCAATTGCTGTTGATACAGCTGCTTTAATTCAATTTATTTTACATTCTACACAATTGACTTTGTGTTGTTCAGGCCTCGTCCAGGTGTTTGAACAAACAGGACAAACAGGAAGTTGGATCTTGAACACGTGATGCTCTTGTTTTACTGACATTTTCTTTCACAATGTTTCAGTTATTATCTTGGATCAGTGAACGCATGTCGAAACAAAAAGGGCAGATGGTTTAAAAAAAAAATGTTGGTGTTGTGTAGTAAAGTTTGTGGTCGACACAGAACACTAGAGACACCATAATAAGATGTTCATGACTCATAAACACAACGTGTTATTTATAAAACTTTTTTATTTTTTCATCTTTTCAACTCCACAGCCATTTCCACTCGGAGGAGAGAAAAAAAAAGCGCCTCCAAGAGTGTAACCCATGAGCACAAACACAGTAGATACATGGAACGACACTCAGCTGGAACAGAAGCCACAGGTGTTGAGAAGATCCACCGCGAGAGCAACTGTGTGGTTTCTCTGTTTGAAAGTATTAGAAAAAAAAAAAATAATCAAAAGAAAAAAACTGCCAGGAAATACTTTTAAATATTAGAATGAGACGAGAATCCTTCTGATTTTTTCCACTGGTGCAAATAGGGTTTTTTTCTGACACAAAAACAAAAAAACAAAAAGTCTTTCTATACATAAATCATCTTCTATGCAGCTTCATCTTCAGCGAAGCAGAGGTTTCAATCCTGAGGCCTGACTTGGTTCTGTTGAGCAAACTTGGAAGTGAGCGAATACCTGTTGAGTTCACGGCCTGATAAAAGGGATCTTCAAGCATCGACAGGCAAAAAAGAGAAAGAAAAGATCCATACCTAGTGATCGTACCTACTAGTGTGTTTGCAACTGCGCACGAGGGGGCGCTACTGTCACCGGGAGAAAGTGCGAGGTAGCAATGACGAGTGGAGTGGTGGGACCTGAGAGCGACGACGGGTAAACTGTCCCCTAATGTGCTGCCATCCGACTTTTATTTTGAAATTAAAATCCTGCCTTTCGTGCATTTATTTTGGTTGGAAAAGAAAATCTTTGACTATTAACAACATTTCGAAACAAGAGAAAAACCCTCTTTTTTTATACAATAAAGTTTTACGGTTAAAATACTTCATTGTCACAACTGCACAATTATGAAAATATATCTGTGCTATCAGAATCTTGAATGGTTGAATTAAACATTGAAACATGTTGAAACTTTATATTTTTTACTTAATCGTTTACATTTTCAGGCATTAAATCTTTATTTTTGAATGATTCAATTCAATTATTTGTATATTGAAAGGCTGAATTAGAGATTTTAAAGTAATATATATATATTTACTCATACAGTTTGATATTTTAATTACATTATTTCAAATAATATAAATGATCTTAAGTCAATATTCTGGAGTTCTTTGCCTTTTTAAATTCAATATAAAGTATTGTATAATAAAAGCGTCACCAGACGATATATAGCCCGCAATCTACTAGCTAAGAATTGAATTTAAAAGGCTACGAATTAAAAAATATTGACTTAAGAAAATTACCTTAATTATTGTAATTACAATAAAATAATCTATGTTTAAAATAAAGAAATAAATATTTTTTTAAATATGTAATATATTTTTATTCCATTATTAAAAACTAAAGAAATTCAACGTTAAAATATACAAAATATATTTAATAAAAAGAATAATAAAATGTTTAAAAGATACTTTCAAAAAGGGTCGACCAGATACTTGTTTTTTCTTCAGCTAGCATTAGCTTGTGGTTACCTCGAGACCCTTGAGCAACGCCTGCCACAGAGACGAGTGATTCATGCAGACAAACCGCTCGTTGTCAGACTTCACAAACAAAATTAAAGGTGGGACTAGGAATCGTGGCGCCGTCTTCAAAAAGTGAAAAGCAACATTTTGGATTTCTTGTGTTCCCGCCGCGGACACGATTAGCATTTCCTACTCACACAATTATAGGTTTCGGGACTATAGGAGGAAACAGGAAGAAGTCGACACACAAAGACGACCTCAGTTCACCCCGGGCTGGATTCAAACAAGCAACCTCCTCACTGTGAGCAACGGTCGACACCAAGAGTGAGGAAGGAAACGACTCAAAGTCGATGTAAACAAAGATTCTTAGGGTCGTTTTTTTGAGGGGACGGGGCGTTGAAAAGTCGGACGGCAGCAAATGAAAAGGATAAATGTGTGCGTTGCATTTTTTGAGAGACGCTAAATAGCCCTGTGAGCGAGTGGAGGGGGGAGGGCGAGCCTCGCCCCGGCTGGTGACAGAAGTCTGGTACCGAGTGCTGATGATGGACTCGTGTGGAGGGAGCTTTGTTTCTTTATTTATTAGAAATAGTTGCTTCAATTAAACATTAAAAAAATCGATTCAAAATGTTGCTTTTATGAAAGTAAGTCATTTAATTAATTAAGTTAATAAGTTGCTCAGTTAAAAAAAATTGCTCCAAAAGTTGCTCAATTAAAAAAAGTGTTTCAATTCAAAAAGAAGTTGCTTCAAAAGTTGGACAATTATTAAAAAAAAAAAATTCTTGGATTTATTTGTGTAATATATTGGACCTTTCACTTCATTACATGATTTCAGTGTTAAGGAGAATTTAAAGCCTCTAGCAGTTGGAATTAAAATGGTGTTTCTGGCTCCCCCTAGCGTTTAAACAGTGAAACTGGAATTTAGTTAAATATACATTTAGATTTATTTTTTTTTACAAAACAAGATAAAGGCTGTGGGAGCCACTTATTGTTGCACCCACCTTACTTATGGTGCCGACTGAACAGTGAACTCCCATGATGAAGTTGCTCAATTATCCCCGTTTTTTTTCTTGGATTTCTTTGTGTCTAATCTATTAAATCCCCAAAATGTTGCTTTAATTAAACAATATTTCATCCTTTTTTTAAGAAAATGTTTCCATTTCAACATTTCTTATTGAAAATATATATTTTTTTAGCAATTTTTTCTTTTTTTTTAATGGAAAAAATATTATTTTGCTTGAAGTAACTTTTTTTTTGGATTAAAAATCTATATTTTTTGGAATTGAACAGCGTGTCTGTTGGTTGAAAAATCGATATTTTGAACTGAAGCAACTTCAAATTTTTGATGAAATAATAAAGAAAAAAACAAACACCTCCACACAGTCGGCAGGTTAGTGTGTGGATTCTACGAGCGGAGCGATGAGGATTTGTCCAAAAATACTGAAGACACTTTACAAAGACAAATGACCTGCTACAGTCTTTCCTCTGTAGGAATCTGCGGGTGAAATCTTACCGTGTCGGCGGACAATACTGTAACATTTGCTGGGTCTCGGGCCGACGCCTACGTTCTATGAGACAAACACTTGTGGACACGTACAAAAGAGCCAAGAGAAGTCACAGACGGACGTGCACTCATGCCGAAGAGAAACAGAGATAAAAACGTTCGTCAACATTTCACATTATTAGCTATCTGAGAGGACATACGAATGGAATTGAACCACGAGAAATGTCAGCGGGGACGGTGGGGGGGCGGGGGGGGACGCTAGGGGGGGTTGGATCTGATGTCATGGATCATGACTGCTGCCCCCCCCACTGGTTCTCCACGGGCCGCCGCAGGAGCTCCTCCACGTGTCTCGCCACGTCCATGGTGTCGTCCAGGTCGAAGTCGCCTTCGTTGTCCAAGATGTTGTCGCTCCTGCACGAAGATGAACAAACTCACCATCACACACCATTGTCGTTTCACGTATAATTAACTAAATATTAAACATCATACATTTGTCTCTCTTTCAGTATTAACATGTTTTTCTTTTACAAAAAATCGAACGATGTTTAAAGTAGCAATACGTGAGCTTTAAAATGAGGTATCTGGATCCACCTGGTGTCAGAACAGTGTAACTGCAACGAACCCTAACGCATGTGCAAACGCTCTTTGTTGTGTCAGTTTCTAGTTTTATCTTCCCAGTAACATCTGTCAGTACTTGAGTTTATCCAACTGAAAAGTAAATAACGGAAAATCATAACAAACTTCATTTCGTGAAAGTGTTTTGTAAATAAAAGTTGGATTCAAACCCCATTATAAAATCAAGCTAAAGCTGTGAATTTCCAAATTATTTCCTGGTTTGCCTTCAGATCGGTGACTCCGCCGCACCTGGCATTCCGGCATGTTTTTCCAATCTTGAATGTGAACGCAGCCCTGCTGACCACATGGAAGTGAAGGGCGTATCAAAGTGGGAACTAATAAAACAACATCTGACGGCGGTTAAACAAAGACGATCGCATTCGTCTGGAATCAAAATGGAGTCCGTCTCTTTCTATTGGACAGGAGCCGGGGGTCACCGTTAATCGTTTTTTATTTAACTCTTGGAAAATATTGACATCTCAAAAAGCATCTCATGAAACTGAACAACAAAAAAATAATTCGATTTATTTGTGTAATATATTGGACCTTTCACTTCATTACATGGTTTCAGTGTTAAGGACAATTTAAAGCCTCTAGCAGTTGGAATTAAAATGGTGTTTCTGGCTCCCCCTAGCGTTTACACAGTGAAACTGGAATTACTTTAAATACACATTTAGATTTTTCTTTTTTTTACAAAACAAGATAAAGGCTGTGGGAGCCACTTATTGTTGCACCCACCTTACTTATGGTGCCGACTGAACAGTGAACTCCCATGATGCCTTTCTACCCACGGCTGACTTGCCTCGCTAGTGTATTTAAATTCTTCCTCTATGTCATAAGTGATCAACAGCTTTGATTGTTGCTCTGGCGACAAAGTATTATGGGAGCTGTTCAGGTCACCGTGACATAGAGGGTTGTTAAGATGGATTGCACCTCATATTAAATGTTAATTCACATTTTGTTAAATAATCAAGTGAAAAATTGAAAGAATCACTAGTTTCTGGTTTTTGTTTTCAGAACGTAACTCCTGTAATAAACAAGGGAATAATAATTTTATTGTATAATCTAAATCTTAAAGAAAACACATGGATATTGTAGGTATGGTTGAAAGAAAATATATACCTTAGACCTCTAACATATTTTTGTTTAAATTTGGAATCTTTATTTTCTCTCATGTAAGGGAGGCTTAATGTGTTGAACTAAACATTTGAAATGGATTTTATTGAAATGTTGTTGGTTTTTTTTCGGGGATTTAATTACGTTTTTAAGTATCATTTGTATATTGAAAGGCTGAATAACATTTTTTTTAATAATTTAATTTAAATTTTCAAAAAGATTTTTATTTTGTTTTGTGAAAAATGAAAAAGTGAAAAAAAAGTGAAGGGTCACCACTTCCTGGATGGCGTTTAAGGTGACTGGTTTTCAGAACGCAACCCCCGCAATAAACGAGGGACCACTGTATTTATTCACGTCGTAATATTTCATTTATTGTTATGAACTAAAACCTCCAATATATATATATATATACAGTATATACATTTTAAATTTGTAATCTTTATTCTCTCTCGTGTAAGGGGAGCTTTATGTTTTTTTTAAATAAAGTTTTATGCTCAGATTAGCATCGCGACACACAGCTTGTTGTTAGCGTTAAATCCATGTGTGGTCACCCCACTTAACAACCTCTTCACTCACATGGGAGGGTACAAGCCGTACGGGTGAGGATGATTGACAGGTGCGGGTGAGGCCCCGTGATCCATGTAGGTCTGGTTCCCGCCGCTCGGGTCCGGATTAGCCGTAGCAAACCTGCGGAGCACAAACAACGTATATTTAGCGGTTTCCAGAGCAACGCCACCTCAGCGTGGTTTCCGGGCCTCGCTGCATAATTACGGCCGTCCTCCGCTCCCTCGCTCGCTCGCCGGAGCGTGCGGAACCGGCGGGGAAGCGAGGCCGGGCGCCGACTAACTAAGCTAATGATGAGCGGAGGACGCGCTCACTCAGGAGCGCCGGCCCGACGTAATTGGCCTCCTCCAACTGTAACAGTTCGCTAATTGCCGATCTGGATTCAGTCTCCGGCGCGGCGTGGTTAACTAAGTGCTGCCGGCATGAGAGGAAGATGTACTCACTCGGGCACCACTTGTTTGATCTGCGGCTTCACGTAGCCGTCCACCGCTTTGGCTGTGTGTGTGGGAAACAAGAGATTCAGGATGATGGTTTTTTTTCGAGATCGCGTGGCGTGGCGACTGCTTACAGAGCGGAGGCGTGTAATATTTGGAGAAGACGTCGTCCTTGGGTCGGTCCGGGTACAGGAACAGCAGGTGGTTGAGGTCGCTGATGCGGTCCGCCAGGGAGCGGATGGTGAAGTCTTTGGTTGTGTAGGGCATGAGGTTCCACACCATCCTCTCGCCTGGAGCACAGAAATGGAAGGTCGGTCAACAGGTGAGGTGAGCGAGGCGAGGTCAAGAGGAATCGTTGCATGATAAAGTCACGCTCCCAGGCAGGAGGTCGTGACCTACGCTGACCTTCACGATATGGAAATGATACTGCGGGGAACACCAGAAGTAACTGCTGACGCTGCATATTTTTGTGTCATGCATGACATTCAAGCATCAAACTTAAAATGCATGTCATTATTGAAGGGTTGAATATAACGTTTTAAATGTTGAAACTTGTTTTGTTTTGTAGCCTAAATTCAATATAAAATGTAGGCACTGTTACACCAACATCCAGATCATAAAGCATCGCAAATTAAATTGACTCATATTTAATTTTGGTTTTCATTTTCCCCCCAAACCTTTATTTAAAATAATAAGAATATTGGAGCTAAGTTTGTATTAATCTGAATCAAAAATGAGTTCATGAAGCTTTTTTATATGTTAAGATATCATGAATATTTATTTTGTAATTAAAGCAATTTATTTTTACTTAAATCAACATAAAATAGTGACTTATATTCAAATATAGCAGAGTTCAGACAAATAAAGTGAAAATCTTTGAAGCTTTTAAAACTACATGTGGCATTTTGTGACCTTATTCAGAGCTTTCACAATAAAAGTGTTTTGAAATGCTGTGTATATTTGTGAAGTGTATCCGACCAGCATATATCCCTCTTCAAAGCCTCCATCACATCCATTTTCTGTGCTCTCGCCGAAAAATACAATAATGAGAGGATATTATTGAGACAAACTATGGAAAAGTGGAAACATGTTTATCAGGCAATTGAATAGCATTAAAAATGTAGCTTCAATTTAATATAAATATAATTTTGCGGATAGAAAAAAACCCTAAAATGTAACCGTATTATATGAAACCTAAACAATCGTGGATATATTGTTTATATCTATATCAAAATGGTCTGATCTCTGATTGTCAAATCAAAACAAAAAAAAAATTGAGAGGTGTCTAGAATTAGGTGAAAAATGGACGCACATCTACCTGCTCCACTGCCACGTTTAAATGGACATTAATCTTGACCTCATGATTTTGGCAACATTAAGGGTCATCCAATACATTAAACTGCGAAAACAGAATAGCTGGGATGTCGGCGAAAGACTTCTACAGCAGCTGTCAAATAAAAAACTGAAACTTTCCAACACGTTTTTGGAAATAACCAATTCATGTATGTTAACAAAGATAAAGACAAATTAGGATAGTTATAAGATTATTCTAATCTCAGATCTTGAAAGAAAAAAAGACGAAATCCTCTTTGCAATCCTTGGATGAGCAGTGCAGATGCATCCTGGGAATTAAAGTGTGCAGCAGTCAAAACCTTAAAAATAGAACTTAGATAAAGTTCATTAAATTTTTGCTGCCATCATCATTTGATTCAAATCTATCCTATTTTTGTCCCTGTGTTTGTGTGAAGTAGAGCTCCGGCATCAAGCGGTAAATACTCATTGATCTTTCTTTTTTTTTTTCAGGACTCGATTATGTTCTATCATCTGTAACCTAGAAACTCCGTTTCATCCCGTGAGCGCTCTGACATCACACATCAGTTTTAATTCCATGACCCCGCATGACGAGCTAAATGTCACGCAGACTTTCACTTCAAAAACGGTGCTTCTCATATTAAACCAAAGGCCGAGCAATTTCACCGCCATGTTTGTGGTTAATGGAATGTTAAAAGAAAACTAAACAGCTTTAGGAAAAAAAAACTAAAATGTGCGTTCCATGCTTGTGTTTGCAAGGTTGCTTGAAGTAGTTTAAATGATGAAGCTTCTTTGGCAACAGCAACATTCAACATGTATTCAACATGTATTCACATGCCTGGCAAAGCCCCTAATGCACGCCGTCAAACAAGCAGAACAATTTTCCCCAAAATAAAACTGACAGAACGCATTCCAGAGTCTGTCACAACTGACAAAAAGTAATTATAATTATATATAATGAATAAATAAAAACTGTTTTTTTTAAATCAAGTTGTGTAAAACTCAATAATACAGGAAGCCTGAATATTTTAGAAGGAACAAATGTATAACGTATACCAAGGAAGTATAAGTATCATTTCAATATTGTCTTGTCATTCTTGGAGGTTCACATTCATGTCGACTAAGGTTTGGGATTCTTTTCAGAATAATCCATTCTTTTTTTTTTTGAGTTATAGGAAAGAATATATTTCCATTTTAATGTAGCGATTTGAGCTCAGTTGTCTTGGCCTTAATTTTTGTCCAAAAATACACTTAAAACATCCAAATGCCTCCATGGTGCTGATCTGTAATTCCACTCTTGTATTGAAGCCTCAACATTACGAATTGTTCCAGAAAGAATCAAATATTTTACGGTTGTTTTTAGCGGACGCTGCTAGGCTAGCTGCTAGGCCAACATCCTACACAGACAGGAAGTACTCCGGGGCAAAATATTGTGAGCACTTCCATTGTAGACCGTAGACTGGAAACGCTAGTGATATTTACCCGACTTGACCCCTGAGTTTGACACACATACTTTAAGCCCTGGCTTTGTTTTAAAAGTACCAACCCCTATTTTCTATGGCTGTTCATTTCACGACCCCCGTGCGGCTCATAAGAAAATCAAACTGCCCGCCCTTGATCTACACAATATCCGCGGTAACATTTGTCACACTCGCCCCGTGATATTTGTGAAATGTCAAACCTGCTTTGTTGGGATTCTCTGCCACCCAGGCGATGGTGATCCCTCCGATCTCGGAGTCGCTGAAGCGCAGGAGGAAGGTCCCGTTGGGCTTGGACATCAGCATGTCCTGGGCCTGCTGCTTGTTCACGAATCCCAGGATGGCCCTGTAACACAGAGCGAGTCCTTTTCACTCTCCTCTCATCATCCTTTCGTTCAGGTTCTGAGGAGAACGTCCTCGTTAATCTGTGACAGCTGTCAAGATCCGACAAAGCATTCCTGCGAGATAAAGATTCTTCGCGGCAGAAATAACGGTCGAGCTGTCAAGGTCCAAAAATTCACATTCACATACCCGTCATTCCAGTGAGGCTTGAGATGCTTTTTAGTGAGTTCCATCACTCCGTCAAACCACTGCCAAAATGTGAAGTTCCTGCCAGGCAAACTCTCCTGTCAAAGAAAATCATGTTAAAAATGTGCTCTCTTTATAGAATCGGATTCTCTTCTGAAAGCAGGTTTGTCGAGGGACACGAAGGAGCGGCCATACGTCCAAACCTACATCTATGACCCACTAGTAATGTTCATTTAATCCAATATAATGCTGCCGTCTTGAGGCGGATGTGTTTGTGTCGCCTCCATCCAGAAAACATGGAGCCTCCAGCGTCGACCGCGAGGACAAACAGGCCCATTAAGATCGAGACCAGTTCGTCTGAACGGTGTGCAGCGGCGAGAGAACAGAAAATGGATCTGATGGAGGCTTTGAAGAGGGATATATGCTGGTCGGATACACTCCACAAATATAGAAACACAGCATTTCAAAACACTTTTTATTGTCAAAGCTCGGAATTAGGTCACAAAATGTAATGTATGTAAATGTATGTAATGTGTAGTTTTAAAATCTACAAAGATTCGCACTTTATTTGTCTCAACTCTGCTTTATTTGAAATATAAGTCACTATCTTATGTTGATTTAATTAAAAATATACTGCTTTAATTACAAAATAAATATAAATGATATCTTAACATATAAAAAAGCTTCATGAACTCAGTTTTAATTCAGATTAATACAAACTAAGCTCCAATAATCTTTCTTCAGTTGTAGTATGTGCAATTTATAATCTTGTCATTTTCATTCAGGTTAACTTGAAAAATAATCCTATAAATGACTAAAACCACAGAAAACAGTATTATCTTGATATGTATTTTTCATGCACTAAATGTTTACATTTTGTTGCCATTTTATTTTTGCTGTATCTGTCTCTGTAGGTAAAATTAATGTAATATTAAATAAGCTAATGGCATTAAAAAGGTTGAAACCCCACCTTTAAACAACATATTATATTAATATCTATAAATATTATTATCATTATTTGAGCGAGTAAACTGGAGATATATATATATATATATATTCAATATTTATATGCCTGCAGATTTTTTTTATGAAAACATATAGTAGAGAAAATTGTACGCTAAGTAAAAAAATATAATTTAATAATAATAATAATTTTAATTGATCTTCTGTTATTAATAATTATTATTCCATTCTGCTAGAGCAAAGACCTTTTTGAGGTTTTGCCTTAAAGCACTGCTACTGGTAAGAACTACGGTGGCCCAGAAGGGAAAAAACAGGAGAACATGACCCGACAGACGATGAAATGAAGTCACTAAAATGATAATAATATAATATAATAAGTGTCGAGTAAAGACATAGTTATTGTTCATAGTTTGCTGTGTTTCTATAAAAGCAAGTGAGGACCTCGGCAGAGGTATGAGCCGTTTCAGTGCTTTTTTTTTTTTTTACCTATCCACCATTGACTTTCATAAAGAGAAGGCATTTTCTTCTTATAATGGAAGCAAACTGACCCTGTTGAATTGCGACCAGGTCATGGTCATGTTGCGATAGTCTTCTGGGTTGTTGCTGGAGCTGCTGAAGGCCTTCTGAGCGAGGAAGACCAGGTTCTCTTCCGACAGGCCGCGGTTGCTTTGGACTTCGGCTTTATACTTCATGTTGATGGCGTCGCACAGCTGAGGCCAGAGAACTTTGTCTGGGACTAGGAAAGGAACCCGACCCTGCAAACAGAGGGGGTCAGAGGTCACACAGGACTCACTTTTCGCAACGGGGAGGCTGAACCAAGGACTGTCAGTGATTAACCAAGATTTTATTAAAGAATGTGCAAGTTTCGTATCATCAATTGTTTAGAACCCAGCTCCCATGTTACCCAACTTTAATGACCATCCTAGCTTTGAGGAAAAACACTTGAAAATTTAATTAAAAAGGGCAGGATTGGGAAAAAAACCCCTCAAATTATGATATGGTCTGGAATGTTATTGTGATTGCCTGACATTTAAAAAAATATAAAACCACTTCCATCATCACAATAATACATATCACTGTGGCAAATAAACACACAGATCCCAAGACATGAAACAATTTAAATGTATGCGTTTTGCTTTGCTTTGTTCTTCTAATAAATTTCAAAAAATGTTCAATAAAAAACGTAAATTATAAGTAACTTTTGTATTCTTAACTTGTAATACTGGATTTCTAAGCATGCATTGTATTGAAAACTGATTCTATGAACTGAAATTGTATTTACAATGTCTACTTTTTAAAATCACTGCAGCCACAAGGACACAAATACACATACTAATTGAACATTTAAAACTTAAGTTAACTTAAAAGTAAAGGGATTCCTAATGAAATATATAACATTTGAAAAAAAGGGATTCTTAATCGCATGTAAATGTCCTGATTTTTAAATTAACATTCATCAATTTCTTTAAATACTTATGTGTGAACTCACCGGTTCTGCAAAAGCGTTGTCCCACAACACAGTGGCGGTTGCATTATTGTCTTGGCTACCGTGGACGATCACCACTACAGGAAGTGACAAGGTCTGTTCGGGTACAGATGCATTAGTTTCAATGACAAGGTAGAGAGATCAAGGTCAGTGACGCTCACCTTCACTTGAAACACCAGTTCATTTCCTCCCACGCTAAATTGTGACTCGAACAGGATGGTAAACTTCTCCTCCGTGACGGATTCTGCTCCTCTTCTGTCCGACCGCTTGATCCTTTTTAAAGACTGGAGATGAGAGTTGATTGAGACTTAAGTTCCATCCAAAAAAACAAGTGTATAACAACGATCATATCGGACAAACAATAGATCACTAAAGTTAAATTGGAGGTTTATTTTTCAATAAAATTAAGTGGAATTTAATCATTTTCAATTACTTTTTCTGTGTCATTCTTTTGCACAATTTTTTAGAATAAATAATATATTTTCATATACTGTAATTGTTGTGGACCATTTAAATTGTGTACAATGTAATATAAATATTCTCTTGTTCACCTGTATGAAAACCTGTGTTTTTATTACAATTTCTTATTTTGCTCTTATAATAAAAACAGATTTTTAGCTAAATTATTTTTTAAATACAGACACATACAAACACACTATATATAACTATATATATACTCCAATACTACAATGACGTTATTCACTGTGGCAGAACTACCACACACTTAAGCATGAAAACAATAAGCACTTTGTGTTTTTCAGTGTTTTTTTTTTTTTACATTTTCTTTTAATAAATAGCAAAAAATGTTCATAAAAAAAACTTAAAATATAAGTAACTTTTGTATTTTTAACTTGTAATGGTGGATATTTAAGCATGAATTAAATTGAAAAATTGTATTTATTTACAATGTCTCCCCTAAAATCAATGCAGCCACAAGCACACAAATACACATACTAATTGCAAGTTTAAAACTTAGTAAAGGGATTCTTAATTAAAATATATATACTGTATACATACATTTTCTTAAACATAACCATTTTTATTATTTTCAGTTTTCAAATTATTTAATTTTGTAATCTAAAACATTTCTATGACAACCGAGTGTACTTTCTTTCTTATAATTATTCTATTTTAAAATGTCTGTACTATGGATTATCAATTGGTCTTCCAGACAAAATGTATGATACTGCAAACTATTGATTGGATGTACTAGAGCGTTACTTCTTTCTGCACTAGCCCTCTAGAAAGCAAAGGATCTGCTTGTATTAATCTGCAGAAGTATCCAAATAGCTTCCCCACATGAGCGGCGTGGCACTCACCATGCTCCTAAAGTGAGCACTCAATGTTCCCGTCGTCTGGTGGTACTCCATCACACAGTTGTTGTTGAGAATTTCTCCGCTGCTGTCACTGAGGAGAAGAGAGGTAGTAAAAATAAAAAAATAAAAAAGAAGAAAAAACACACTATCGCACACGCACACACGCAGATGTTCACATATTTATTTCATGAAGATGGAATGTTTAGTGACCGTCTATCCAAGTGATGTTCTGCCAGCTTTGAAAATTAAAGCAGATGTGTCTGTGCTGAAGGAGGCGAGCGAGGATGCACTGCCCGGTCACCCTCTGGTTGACCTGCAGGGTTGGGAGGTTTCTACCAGCCAGGAGGAATGTGGAACATGGCTGTGGAACAGGCTAAAAGTGGAACCTGCATCCACACCAAAAATTCCAGCCAGGCATTGTTCAAGTTCCTACCATGTCTCTGAGCTGAGGCAGAGAAAATAGAGGATGAATGACAAATGTCTACTTCATGATGGGAGAGACCATGTTTTCACCCAGACTGAGGCAATATATCGATATTAAAATTATATATATTTAATGTGTGATTTTTGACTTTCTATATTTTTGATATATTTATTTACAGTGACTCTTACAGTGACTACTGATTAATGTATTTGTTATTTTTGTACATTTGAACTAAGCACTTTATTTTGTTATTTACTCCCATATACATTCTTCCCTTTACTAGGATTTGTCATATTTTGTTTTTCTGCAAAGTTCTTTAGTTGCATCTGTGGATTTGTTTGAAAGGAGGAGACAATTTGTAATTGGATTTTTACTAAAGATACTTAGTTATTATCTTTGTTTATTACAAAAAATATTTTCTATTATTTAATTTAATTAAAAAAAAATGTACCTCTGTATTTCAGTATCTGTTTCAGTTGTATTTTGACATTATTTGAACAACTTTTTTCATGAACCTGCCGAGGAAATTGTATTATATATCATTATTTATGTATTTATGTATTTATTTATTCATTTTGCTGCTTTTCAGTGAAATGGAACTGTTCAAAAACACGTATTTAACCTTATTTTTATACAAGAGAGACCCGTTTCATACACAAAACACATACAGGAGACAGAAACAAAATAGAAACAGAAGAGAATACAGAACATAACAATAAAATGGAATTGTACAGAGTATAACGTGCATGAGCACTTAATACTCCATACAAATATAGCATTGTGAAATGTATATTTGGGGATTTACATTAAGACTAATGGAAACAATTGTATAATTAATTGATTAATCACAATTAATCCCAACATTTGATAACTCTAATAAATGCATGAAGATCTGAAAAATATATGTATTTATATTGTGAAAATGTGTCTTTGATGTGAAGAACTGGCAACAATAATTTCAAAAGAATATTCAAAGCACATCTAAGCTTGAAAAAACGTACTTCCTTGTGTTCTCGTTCTTTAACAAGGCCTTGGCCTGCTGCTCGCTGATGATGGTGGCCTTGACCTGCGGCGGGTTCATGTGCACGTTCAACTTCCCGCCCACCAGGAGACGCACGGTGGCGGCGAATTTGGTTTGGGTTTTCAACACCTGCGGAGGCTGTTTCTCGATGATGAAGGTGCTGAAGATGATAGAAGAGAAAACATGGGTTTATATCTGTTGCCATCATGTTGCTAACTCCTAAAATCCAAACCACTAGCATTATTCTTAATTATATAGCAGCTAATATTACGTTATTAAATGTCGTTTTATCTCCTGATATAGCGAGCTGTCTGATGCTTATGCTTCAGCTGTTTTTTGTGGTCTTATCTGTTGTCATACACACTTAATTAAATAAGCTAGCAGGCATAGGGAATAGCTAACGTCGCCGTTTTCTTTTGAGCAACGGCAGCAGGCTTTCATTTAACTCAAGCAAACAATTTCCTAGGTACTTTCCAAATGCTGTACAACGACAATTAAGACTCTCAAATCTTGAATCTAAATGTCATTTACAAAACTCAATTGATTTATTCATTCTGAGGGAAAATCCATCAGTCTAATAACAAGACTTTGTCCCTTTAAAAAAAACCCGTTGTGTTACTGAAAGACTTTCATTGGATAGGGAAGGACAAGAGAAGCAACAGATTATTTATTGTTATTTCAAATAAATGATATATATATTTAAATTCAGAATACCTTTATCCAAGTTTTAAATGTTGAATTAGTATGTGTATCTGTGTGCTTGTGGCTGCAGTGATTTTAAATAGGAGATATTGTAAATAAATACAATTTTTCAATTTTCAATTCAATGCATGCTTAGATATCCACCATTACAAGCTAAAAATACAAAAGTTACTTATATTTTACGCTTTTTATTGAAATTGTTTTTGCAATTTATTAAAAGAAAACATAAAAAAAAAGTAAACATTAACACAGAAAAACACATAAAGTGCTGGATGGGAGGATGGGATTATATATATATATATATATACATAAAATAATATAAAAATATTTAAAATAAAAAGATAAAAATGATTTTATTAGTTTGGTGTTCAGGATCATCGTTACTTGAGTGATTGTCTAAACCAGGGGTGTCAAACTGGTCCAGAAAAGGGCCGAGACGGTGCAGGTTTTGGATCCAACCAGTCCAGCACACATGAGTTAACCAATCAGGCGTCAGCTTAAACAAGCAACAACTGACTGACAATTAATTGATTACCGTCTTCAGACGCCTGATTGGTTCAACCATATGTGCTGGACTGGTTGGATCCAAAACCTGCACCGTCTCGGCCCTTTTCTGGACCAGTTTGACACCTGTGGTCTAAACCCAAGCTTGGAATGACTTAAATTCCGATCCTAAACAATACACTACAAGTCATTTGGTAAGATCTGGTGGGAAATATGAACATATGAAGTGCCTGAATAAAGACCTTTGTCATTCTAAAAACCTCTCTTCATCGGTGGAACCTTCATTAAGAATTCAACAAGGACTAACAACTTGATTTGACTCCACCCACTTATCCAATTTCCAAGTTTCTGATTGAAAAATCCCATTCCTGATTCTTTCCCTGCATACGGTGACAATATTGAGAGCTGCTGAGTCAGCATTAATCCTGCTTTTTGGGGAGAGGAAAGGGAACACATGCTGCCTTTCAGCGATCTGCGCTGCAGCTGAACTCTGCCTTGACATAAAATCAACGTTTGTTGTTTGTGCTCGCAACCTCTCACCACCTTTAGGGACCAAGAGGAGGATGTTGTTGAGGAAACCAGTGCTGGGGATTGTGTGTTCACTCGCCTCTGGTGTGTGTCAAGATCATTCAGGGGGGGGAACTAGTCTTTGGCTGTTACGGTCAAGGGTTTGTTGATTCAGGCCACTTGAGTTGCCGTCAAATATCTCTTAACTTGTTTTGGTCTGTGTCTCCAACTGCATATTAATCTCAGCTGCAGCAGGGAAGACGACTCTCCACACGGTGGTGTAGGTTTCAGATTACCGACATGGAGAGTCTGACCTTCTTCCATTTGGCTGCGGGGGCATCCATAGTAGGATATTAAGTCTCTCATCGTGACGATGTTTTAAAGTTGTTACTTTATAAAGTCCCCCCCCCGTCCGAAATCGCAGCGAACGAGAGGTTACAAGAGCGATGGTGATGTGCGTGGTTTCAGTGGGCGGGGCTTAAGGACATTTTCTGATGTAAATATTTCAATGAAAAGAGAGACGGACACGCAGGAACCGACCTGGTGACCAGTGCTGAGATGATGTCTGTGATTGTGCTGTTGAGTTCGCTGAGAAGCTCTTCTATGGGGCCGGGGATGGGCAGCTGCTGTCGGAGGTGTTCGGCTCTTCGGATCTGCTGCCTGTTCTGCCAGATGGTCTCTGCCAACTTCTCGCACCTAAACACACATAAAAACATGAAAAAAAACAAAAAAAACAAACAAGGTCAATTAAAACAAATGTATTCTTTAATTTTGTAAAAGATCATCACATCCTGTGATCGATGGAAATGATTCCCTTTTAAATGGCTGCGTATTTGGCACCAGCTATAACTTTATTTAAATATACATTTAAAAGTACAAATGCTTCGATTTTCTAAAGTCGCAAAGACTTAAAAATAAAATAAAAATGTAGATTACATATATTTTGTGAGATTTTTCTGATAAACTTTTTTTAAAACATTGTTTTTCATCTTTAATCTTTCTTATAGAAGGCATATTAAGTGGAGTCTGCTCTACAATCTACATATTGTTTTCCCGGTGGTTCTTTTAGATTTAACTTTTTATCAGAGGGCAACATTTTATGAAAGGAAAACAGATGTAAAAAGTGAGATCATACCAAGACGTATATCATTCAGAAGTTCAAAATAAAATTTAATTTATCTTCGACCAGTCCAAAGCAAATTTGAGAACTTCAGTATTTAAAATGAGTGTTGACACTTTGCTGCTTTACTTTGTGGTGTTTTTATTTAACTCTTGTCATAATAAGGAGTGGAGTGACATCTAAAAAGATTTAGTTTTAACTAATGTAAGAGTATGAAGGCCATAGTTCTTAACTCAGGCTGATTTGAAATGGTTTGAATATACGCAACACAAAATACATTTTTTGAGAAAAATAAACATTCGAATGGAAATAATGTGAATTGAAATGAGTTATAATATATAAATAATGTATCTTTTTTTTTTAATCTATAGTTTCTTTTAACATCTATAGTAGTTTAGTTTTTTGACATTATTGATTGTTTAGTCATAATTAACAATTCCATCATTATGTAGTATTGATATAAATATATATGTATATATTTTTTAAATAGATTGAAATAGAAGAAAATGGAGCTAAAAAGTCAATAACATTCACAAATATTTGTTCGACAATGTGCCTGTTATGAGGCAACACTTCAAGTCCAAGTGCTTTAACCAATAAGACACGCCACCAAGCAGATTGATCACTTTGAAACATAGATCGCAACAGTGCAGCTCAGGGTTGTTGTGAAAACACCATGACAGTTTCAAGTTTCTCCAAAGTTTTCTAAAAGTGCTTTAATATCATTTTGTGATTTTTATTAAGATAAAACTTACACAATAAGAAATAACTAGCTATACATTTTTTGTTATAATCATGGTATAATGACATATTATTTGCATCTGTTACTTTAATAATTGTATTTATTTATTTGTCAGCAGAAAATAAGTAAATGAAATATGTTTTTAGGCAACACAGTGAGAGTTCTGAGCTAAAAGGGTTTGCAAACGATGAAATGGCTCTTCAGATTTGTTCAAAACGCTCAGGAGATTTTCCCCCTAAAGAATAAAAACTATTCAGTGCAGCAGCAGGAGTCCACGCCTTGTGGACAACATGGTTCAAAGCTGTGACCTGCAGATTGTGTGCAAGAGCTGTGATCTTGGTGGGAGGTGGGTTGGATCTCACCAGGACTGCAGGATGTCCAGACCTCCCTCTGGCGGGCCCCCATTGCCCGCCAGCTGCTGTCGTCTCTTCCACTGGATCAGCTCGTCGTCCAGAATGATGGTCTGCTGCTTCCTGAGCAGCTGCAGTGTTTTCTGGTGCTTCTCGGCCAGATCCTGGACAGGGAGGAACAGATGCGGTCAGACGGCGCCGCTCGGACATTGGAGATCCGGACTCACTAGTCTGTATTTCTGTAGTGTGTTGGCCTCTCGGGTGAGCCATGCCTCCACCGTCGCTCTCTTGCTGAGAAGCGCCGGCTCCCGGAGCTGCCGGTCAGCAGGTGGCAGCGTGGTCAGACTGGTGAGCTGAGCTGAGGAGGGGGGCCGTCCCGGGGTGCAGAAAAAGGGGATGTGAGGACAAGTAAAAAAGATGGAGGAATCGCAAAAAGAAAGAGGTGAAATGGAATGTTGGGCGGTGATAAGAGGGACATGTTTTAAACTCTCGCGGGTCGATAAATTATCTTATTGAACGATGTTCCTGAGTGAGAAGGACTTCCTAAATACTTGGAAACTATTTCCACATTGATTCTGGCTCGGACTTATCTTTTGACTCGAGCCTCATTCAACTCTGTCTCGACTTGTTTGCCGACGGAGATTATTTGTTCCCCTTCTGATTTTGTTTCGAAATTGACTGTGTACACGAGAGAAGCACTACGACAGTACATACCTCTGCCAAGCACCTTATTTCATATGAAAGACCTCTGCTGATTCAAAACACATATTGAATTATGTTTACGGCAGAAAACAAAAACGGAATAAAACTTGGGCTAATTTTTCCTGATGCATCACGTCAAGTCTTTGTCATAATGAATTATATTTTAATTTTATTGATAAAATATACAAGGAAATCCTAAGGTTAAATATGGTAAATTTAAATACAATTACGATGTATTCTTTTCTGTAAATAACTGAAATAAAAATAGGTAACCAATAAATATGAGGAAGAAATAAATAAAAAAAAACGACTTAGTTGAACAAATCTTTTCAGTAAAAAGAAAATGTAACTAAGAGGATTGTTTTGTCTAGTCAACATAAAAAGAACTAAATGCAGGAAATATAAAAATGTCATAGTAAAATAATTGTACTTGAATAAATACATTCATATAAAAATAATATATTTAGACAAATCCAGTGCCTAATTAATTATTAATGCCATGATCTTCTTAAAAATAAATTAAATCAATAATAACGACTCAAAACATTGTTCCAAGTTAACTGACGTGGACTGAATAAGTACAGGAAAGAGGCTGCAATTTTCTTCGCAGTATTACTATACTTTAAAACCCTCCGTCAATCCAGACGAGACGACAGGACGTCACAGTAATTCAGACAGAGGCAGAATGCGTCTGAGACTTGTGTGACTCAACTATTTCTCCTCAGATAAATTTCCTTTCGAGCAACTTGAGTCACAACAGAACTCTTAGGCCGGGGGTCCGAAACTCAACTGAAGTAACTTCTTGTAAAGACCGGGTCACGGTTTATGGGGTCTTTATGCAGTTTTTTTCCGCACGTCTCAGATCCAAAGTTTAATTAACATTCTTTTCATCAAAGTTTTGTTTATTTCGGTGTGTTTTCACTACGGATTTGAGCCATTTTTGTCAGATGTTATCGGTTCCATTTTAACCATATAATAACTATATAATAAATAGCTGTATAGATGATACAATTTGATGCTATCTTTATTGACCCTTGCTGGCCCCTCACTCGACCACCCAACACATCAAATAGAGGGCAAGTTGCGAATTTCTCCATAGCCCTCTGGTGGACACTAATACAATTACATGTACAAAGCTTTATAACAAAAACAACAAAAGGATCTAAAAAAAATGAGGGATTCATTGGTAAAAATAGATTTGTGACCCATGGATCGATTTGAGAAGCGAGTTTTCGTGTTGCTCTCACCCTGGATCCGAAGGCTCTCCTGGTACTGAATGATGAAGTACTCCTGGTTCTGCTGGAGCTTGCGCAGGTCGTTTTCCGTGTCCTGGGTCAGCAGGCGGAGTTCCTCGAAGGCCTGGTTGATCTGCTGATATTTCTGCGACATGCTGTCAATCATCCCCCCCACCGGAGAGCTCGACTGTTGAAAGGGACAGGAGCACATGAAAGACGTTGATAATTGAGCAGCTGAAAGAATTCTGTACGAGTTATATCATATGGAAACCATAACAACATGGCGGTTGTTAGGGAGACCGGACACCCGCTGTGAAGAAAGCGGTGGCTCCAGCTTTCAGAAGAAATACATCAGTGTTTTGTGGCCGGTTATCAAAGTTCATGTCAGGCAGAATTTAATCAGCCTAAACATGCTCTCATAGGACAAACATGTTTCGACTGGAAATCAATTCACCGCAGGGGTCAGTGGTTTCATGCTCCACTAGCTGAGAAACACCATGGCGCTAAACTTTTGCTACAGGTACAAGTGAGGAGAAAGGCTCACATATTTCTAAACATGCTTGCAAAAAACACACAAAAACATGAATAATGTATGGTTAAGCGACAAGTGTTTTTTGTTGTCGGGAAGCCGCACAAATGTATACATATATTCAGGCACTTACGTTGGACGCCTCCCTGACGAGCCGCTGCTCGGTGTAGAGGATGTGCTTGATGCATCTGACCAACTCCAGAGGACATCGGTCATACGTGCTCTGAAAGACAAGGAGCACATGTGCCGTGTTAAAGCCTGTTAGCCGCTGACGAGGCGGGCGGCCGCCGCACGCTGGACTCGCCAATTAGGGAAAGCTGAGTAAAATCTTGAGTCGACGACGCTCTATTAAAACTCATTAGAGCCGTTTAATGATACATCTGCCCGTTTCATACGCAGACATGAGTCATTGGCATGCACGCGTCAGCGCAGGAGACACTGAAGACGAGTTAAGTTTCACTTTGACACCCATTTTCCTTTAGAATTAGTGAACTTGAAGGCAATTCTGTTTCAGTTCCTGCTCGTATGGAAACATTGGTAAAGATTTTAAGATGTTTTTTCTGGTTAGATCCTCTAAATATTTTCCACTTAAGAGAACATGACACGGTGTATTACTCATCAACACGACATTTATAGGATTTAAAGAAGGTGATTGTTTACTTAAGATCAACAACAACATGAAGCAACATTAATCTCTGGACGACAGAATATATGTAGTGTTTTCTAGTACATTTCTAGTATAACTAGTGACAAGACTGCAGTGCTAAATTCTTAAATAGATTTATAAATGAATAATACTGTTTCAGGAATCCGCCGTGCTTATCTGTTCCTTCTCGTCTCCCTTCTTCTCTTCTCTCTATCTTAAGTTTATCCAGAACTACGCACATTTTCTTTTCTAAAAGACACGAGTAACTGTGTGTTTGTGTATAATATGTTACAAAATATGTACGACTGCTGCTAACTGACGGTAATGAAACTGAAATCATTTGTTTTTATAATCTGAAGGGCATAAATACTTTTTATGTATTATTATGATTTATTATTGTAGAATATCTCTGGAATATTTCTCCATAAAGAAAAAAAGAAAATTATTATTTATCATATTCTAATGACAGAATTGAATGACTGTCCATATGTGGGAAAAAAACATATTTAAATAATAAAATAATTAAAATATATAAATAAATAAATAAAAAAACACAAAGAAATCTTGTAATTTAAGAATATGTATGTGTTAATTAATTGTCTTTATATTTCAAAATTGTAGATACAACTTATTTTGTATTTTCAACGCGTTGTCTTCTATCAGAATTATATTAAGACAAACTTGACAATGATTTTTCTTTTTATAACCAGAAACAGAAATGAAGCATCAAAGTTGAGGATCCTTTTTGGTTACTATTGTTTTCTTTACCAGCGATAAGAATTATGACAGATCTCCAATATAGATTATGGTTGAATATATTTGCGAATAGAGGACAAAAATGAATTTACTTTTAAAACTTAAGTTGAAGACTTTTCTCCATTATTTTCCTATGAGATTAAAAAAATGATTATTCAGATAAATTAATAACAGATAATTATTGATTCATCTATTTTTTAATCAAATGACCGAACAACAAAATATTTTGTTCAACCTCTTGTTTCTCTACACAGTTGTTGTCACGGTGAATGTATCAGACCGCTGCGTGAACTCCAGCAAAGTCACAAGATGCTCAGACCAGCTGAGGAGAGAGCTCAACAACTTCTACTATAATATGACAAAATATTTTTTAGTATAAAAGCTAATTCAATTAAAACGCTGAATATATAATTTGTTTTTGTCGCAGTCGCAAGATGTCATAACATTTGTCCTTAAAAACATAGATAGATCTCAAATGTTTCTGATCCAGGCTCTAACTAATCTGATCAGAACTTTTTTTCTCCACAGTTTTTCATACACGTCGCTCTCTAATAATCATCTCCAGAAGCAACACTTTCTCTATTTAAAGAAAACATCGCACTCAATAAACACTTGTGGTGACGTGAATGTAGAAAGTGGGATTCAATAAAAACCTCTTTCCATTATTCTTTGGTCATCGTTTTAAATTTGAAAAATGAACGCTTGCTTTCAGGATACAGACGACAGGATCATAAATAGCTGGGCTGGCTGGCAACCAACAATTCTGTGTGGGCTCGGTTTGTTCAGGAGGGACACAATTTGTCCTAAAGATCCAGTGAACTTTGCTCGTTTTCGCAGAAACACGATATTTTGTACATCATTGTTGCAAAAACAAACAAAGTGTGTTGCCGGTTGGAATTTGCTCAGAATTGTCTGTGCTAAAGCGATTCAATAAAAAATAAAGGCGGACATTAAGTAATGCTGCCCAGACATTTTCAAAATGTATCTTAATTTACAAGGACCCGTAAACGAATTATAGGTGAGACTAAAAATGAGAAAAAAAAAAGATTAATTAATACGAAAAACCACTCAACTTTTTTCATTTAAAGTGAATACGTCAGATCAAAAGATTTGATTTAGAAGAAAGAAAATGACTTAATAAATGCATTAATTGTTTTCAACAGATGCAGTTCTAGTAATTTACATTAGGCTGTATTCAAAGTGTTAACTTTAATCTTTAGTTTTCACTAGCAGGGCTGAATATTGTCATCTTTTGTAGAAATCAGGGGTGAATCAGGCAACAGGAAGTCTGATTCTGATGTGTGTTTTTTCATCAATTTATCATAAGTATCTCTATGCATTTGTCTTCCTTTACCAAACACTCCTATCAAATTCCTTTCCTTTTTTCAACAGTTTCACTTTCATTTGAAGTGCTGACACCCATAATATTCAACTCAATTGAATTCAATTCAATTGTATTTAAAGTGTCTTATCATAACAAAGTTAACTCAAGACATACAGTTTAAATAGGACAATAGTGGAGAAAGAAAAAACAGATCAACTCAATAATACATGTTCCTTATCTTATCTTAATGACTTGCTACTTTACAAAGTCACCATATCGACATGAACATTAATATAATTTGGCAGGCCTTAAGTTTGACACACATGGGGTCTGAATAATTAGAAAAGAAAAGAAAATATCAGATATATATGTAAGAAAAAACTGAACAGTAACTCTCAACAGAAATAGTTACATTAAAATAAGATTCATGGAATTACAAAAACGTATCAACTGGTACAACTGAGAGAGGAAATCCAATTTTGCTGTCTCACCTTCAGCTGGCTGGCATAGTGTCCAAGTTTGATCTTGAGCAGGAAGCCGTCCTCTCCCACCTGGTGCTCCGCTTTGTTCTGCAGCTCCTGGATCAGACTGTCCAGCAGCCGCTTGGCCTTAAACTCCTCCTGTGGATTCTCCAGGTCGATGTTGTCCCTTCACATGAACGTATACGTAAGAGAGCAGCAGAGCTTGGGAGGAGAAAGTCAAATAGTTTTCCCTCAGACGCTCACCACAGTTGACCTTCGATCCACTGGGACAGATAGTGTCGCACCTCGATGGGGAAGTGTTGCCCGTACAGCGACTGCATCTGATGGAGAGCATCTCCCTGCAGCTGCTGTGCCTGGATCCACACGGCCATGTTCAACACCCTGTGGACAAGAGCGTCAATGTGTCGAAAAATTCTCATGACGTAAGAGTCGAAGAATGAAGAGCATGAAGTTCCTAGTTTCTTAGCTAAAGTCTGTCACTCGCCACGTCTACTATTCCCCCTGATTCCGTTGTGATGTCCACATGACAACGATCAGTGCTCGCGAGAATACAAAGACTGGCGGCCATTCATTAAACAACATAAGGTAAGGTAAGGTAAGGTAAGGTAAAACTTTATTGACCTCAGGAGGTGTCCTTCGGGAAATTGTTTAGCATAACATTTAGTTGAAGTACAACAACTCTATGGTGACCAAGGATTTTTTTTATATTAAAGTTCGGTTTCATTTACTGTCATAGAATGAACAGTACAGCATGAAAACAGCTTAATAATGGCGAGAATATTTTATATATTTTATAGCAGAAAACCACTCCAAGCAATGAGTTGAAAGAACTCGCTTGCATAACACACACATATGGGAAATAGCTCAAAAGCTAGCTTCTTCTGAGATAAAATAAACAAAGTTTTAACTGTTTTTTTAACCAACTTTTTAAAACAAGGGTTGCCAGTAAGTTCGAATAGGGGACTGCAACGTCTTTGGTGGCTCTCCAGGTAAAGATAGGACAAAGACAGAGTCTCTTAAAGCAGCAATGCGAGTGCTCAAAAGGGTCAGAGCAGTCTTTTCTTCATGAGGAGGCTGAGGTCTTTTGTTGCACCTTTTCTTTCAGTCTGTCGTAGCTATTGCCGTGATCTTTGGGGTTGTGTGTTTGGGTGGAGGCATGACCTCGAGAGACAGTAACTGGCTGGACAGGCTGATCAGGAAATGTGTGTCTGTGATGGGGGGGGGAAAGTGTGGAGTAACCCTCAACGCCCTCTGCATGACACTATGGCGGCTCACAAGAGTAACCAACAGGCTCCTCTCCATGCACTGCAGAACGGAACGTTTTAAGACATTCTTTGTTCCTTCTGCCATCCATCCATCCATCCATCCATCCATCCATCCATCCGTCCATCCGTCAAAAATAATGTTTTATCAAGTGTTAAAAAAGTCTAACTGCTATGTTGTGGCTCCTCCGTTGCGCCATTATTAAAGACAGCATGTACATTTGTTTGCATAACGAGATAAAGGCTCTTGTTGTGTCAGTTTCTGGTTTTTCATCTTCCTTGTAAATTCAAAAACTATCTCCCTACTTTATATTAAAAGTTTTCAAAATGTTGTCAGTTTATAGTTTCACTCTAACCTCACGGGGGGCCCCCCATTTATTAAGTCGAAGGGCCTGGTCCACCCTTTTGCCAGCACCTGATAGAGGCTTTGGAAATATAGTCTGTATTCATTTGATCCACGCTGATGCATTAACAGGTTTTGCTGATCCTGCTGGAATAAAACAAATAACCCAAGATCTAAGAGGTTTAAGGGGAAACAACACATGCTAACTATTTTGGTTTTGCTCCACTGGCTGCGCCAAACCATAATGAAGACTTGTGTGTGACATTAGAGCATGTTAGGGGGTTTTGAAGAGGCTTGATGGTTGTTTTCCAGTTAACCCAATGTCTCATTGAGAGATAGACTCATAGGTGAGTGCGGGAAGTTTGCGGTGAATGTGTGTGTTTGTGTTGGTGCATGTGGCTCTACTGAAATGTGTCAGAACCTATTTTTTATTTAGTAAGACCTGCCTTTGACCATAAAACATCTTCATATAAATCATACATACTTCCTATTAGCTACCAACAAAGCTGCAGCTGCACTTTGGATTTGAGGTCTCATTTTAGGGAGTATAGTTGATCAACTGATATATTGGGAAGAAAAAGATTCTCATCTTTGGAAAAACGTCATCAGATTTCAGGCGCCGTTTTTTTTAACCAATTTTTTAATCTTCACTAAATAAATGAATTGCCAGTGCTGGCTCCTTGGTTTTACTTTCACAAGGAAGAGGTTCAAGAAGATATCAGTACCTACCATACTTGTTCGCAACAAACTGACCAAACCAACTGAATCAGATTCTCAAAAAGAATCATTGCGGTTATTCAAAAATGATTTAACATTTAAGATTAAACGCACGTGCTAACAAACTGAAGCTCTGTTAAATTGGTTAACTCCCAAAAACGTTCAAATAAAGATGTTTTTCTCAAACTAAAATAAGAAAAAAAATGGTTGCTAAGCGATGCCATTTAAATAGACAACATAACAGTCTTGAATAGATGTATTGGGTGTAGTATTGTGTTTGAGTCAGTAAAGAACATCAATAAGGTTATTTTTCAATTCCTGCCAACACCCTTGTTGCATATAATTGTCAATAATTGAGAATAAAAAGATAACTTTTCCCTCAATAATAATTAAAAACATTCTTCTTAGGACTTGTGAGAGAATCTTAAACTCCACCCTTCCAAGTACATGTTCGGAAACTTTATCTGCACAAATAATCAAAACAGTTTCAAGAGAAATATTAGGTAAAAGTACTATTGAAAAGTTATTTTCTACATCCTACACCACATAAAGGGGGAAAAGACAATCCTACTACAGTGAAACAAGACGTCCTTATCCTTGCTTCACCTCTTTCAACCACAAAGAAGTTCAACTATTATTACGGCAATAAATATGGTATACGTTTCTGGAAACTTGGATTCATACTTTATTTATGGACGGATGCAGTGAACAGCCCAGGAATCCTCTTGGCAGTAGATATAAAAGTATGTGACAACAACACAGTAATTTGGTGTTCATCAGTACATAAAAGAGGATGAAAAAGACGTGAAAATCTTGGCAACTGATGAGCAAAAGCTGTTTTTCTCCTCTTTTCCAAAAGATTTCAGAGGCAGTAAAACTGTTTTTCGCACTGGTGTTGCAGTGTGAAGAGGAAAAAGACACATTTACAAACTGGAAAACTGTTCAAAAAATACATAATCTAAAGTGACAACGCATTAAACTGCCACAGTTCACGTTGGTTTACACAAATAATTAAATGACAGAAATAATTTTTATCGAGTTACTACAAATTAAAACATGATTAGAGAGACAATACTGTAGATGAAATAAAGTATTGATTTATTTTCTCTTTTAAATTTACTAAATGAATGTGGAATTCATTTGGGAGATATTTTTCCGACTTTCCCTGTGGAATAAATGAATGGACCATTGTCTTTGTCGAATAGAAACATGTTTTTTCTGTTAAAGTTCAAACTGGAGAAAACCATCCTAAAAATATAAACCAGCAAGGTTTGTTCTTTGTTAAATTGCTCTTTTTACCATGTCCCGGAAAAGGAATTTTGCTCAATTCTGAAGCGATAGACTGAACAAAAAAAACATTAAATCCTGAAACATTTCCATTAGTACAATGCTGTTTTTCATAATGTCATCATATTGTTTGCATCATACAATCCATGCCGGTTTCATGTGCGGGTCACTCAATAGTAAGTATCTAAACCAAGTGATCTCGATCTTGCAGCCAATGGGGCAATTGTAGCCTGTGAGATGATATTCTGCAACGTTCAATTAGATGTCTAAAGCCCTATTCGCACGGGATAAGTATTATCTGGGGACCTCTGGTAATTTGTAATAATTGTGGAGAATGTCTGAGTTTTAATCCCGTGCAAAAGCGCCATGTCTGAGATTTTTGATTTAATAATTCCGCCGCAAATTACGCACTATAATTCACCAAACACAGACGTCGGGTGATAATACTAATCCCGAGTGAATCCGAAAGTCTTTGTTTGTAACTCTGAATGCCGCATATATGTCACTGTAACAGACACCTTAGGCACTCGCCATTGTGTTAATAGTTACTTCTGCTGTTTTTAAAAAGCTACTGATGTTTAAAAGGAAGTAGATGGAGTTCGTTGTTATTGGGGGTGTGTTCCACATGACGAAAGTAAAGAAGACGTGTGCGCTACACAGCTACAAACTAAGTTCCAGCCCCGTGTTTCCCACACGAATACACTCGGTTACACTACTGTAACAGACGGTGTCTCTTCTGTAAGAATAATGTTTATTTATTTGCAGGTCAGCGCTCTCGCTGTTGAGCGTCTGCACAAGTTGGGGAGAGAAACGAAAGAAAATAAACAGTTGTCCACTTTATCTTCTCTAAACCAGGAACTTGGCTACACTAACTTTCTCTTTCAGTAACTGCCCTCCTTTTTAGATCTGTGTCCCTACCTCTATCTCTAATGTCAGTAATAATGACTATTTTACAGACTTCACTTATCCCGTGTGACTGCACTTAAAATAACGCAGGGAAGGGAGGGTTTTTTTTTCAAAATACTGAGGTCCTCAGGTAATACTTATCCCGTGTGAATAGGGCTTAAGTCTTCACATGGTTAGACAGAGTAAAGGACTCCATCTTTGTACAGTGTGAGGTAGTTTATGAATCACAATTAAATGTTTAATATCTTTTGATGCACGATTGAACAGATTTATCAACAAAAACACCAAAAAAGGTTCCAAATCCACAGTGCAAACAAAAAAAACAAATTAAAAAAACATTGAATAATACAACAAGAAATAATAAATAAATATTTTGACCAGTCGTGCAGAAAAAGAAAAAGTTGGCCTAGACTCGACAAAGATTTACTTCGTCAGCCTCTCAGCCAGATCCAAGAAGAATTCCAAAAGAAAAAAATAAGATCCAAGGTTTATGTATATTTAGAGGAAAAGGTTGGACAAAGTTTTCATTTAAAAATCTCTAAAACAATTAAAAGACCAGATATTGACAAACCACAACACTGTAAATGCAAAGACAGTTCTTCCTCAATCATCTAAGAGCAACAGAAGTGCTCGCAGGTCCTCCACACAACTGGTAAATGCATTTGTTTGGCATTTTCTCAGGAAGGAATAATGTTCTTACCTCTTGCGTTCAGCTCAGTGTTACCATGGAATAGCAGGAAACTTTTTAAGAGGAGCCACACGAAACTGAAACCAAAAAGACATAGAGAAAGAGGAAATGAGTCATACATGGCTGCTTCTTTGGAAGCGTTTCGTGCTACATAAAAATTTCAAAATGTGTGCAAAGATTGTGTTTTGGAGTAATTCAAAAATCGTTGCATAATCCAATCACGCAAAAGACACATGGAGTAAAGACAGCGTTTCTCAGTCAGCTATCCTGATGTTACAGTCCTGCCAAGAAGAGTAACACTAGATGAACTTTCAATCATCTGCTTTGGTGCTTTTCAAAATGCAAAATATCACATTCAAGAGGCGAGGTAAAAAACTTAAGACTTCATAATAAGTTAAAGGGTTACATAACCTTTTACAAAACAAATGATTTGCATGTTTCAGTTTATCTACAAATGAGTGATGTCCTTTCTCTAGATAGAAGAAGGTCATCAGATCCAACTTACATTTTACTTCTTTTGTTTAACAGTTTCCAGAAATCTTAATGTGTTCCTTTCCAGATAATCTAAATCTGAAGGTCTAAAGTTCAGAGATATTTTGCGCTTTTGGCGCCACTTTGCCAACGTCTGGTTGCTGGTTTGGCTCCGATTTCTTCAAGGAACAAGGAACGGTCAGTAAGAGCTTTTCATACATAATTCTCAGCCTTTTAGTTCATGGCATCAAGTCACAAGGAGTAGTTTTCCAGGGATTTGTTTAAAGATACAAAAGTCTTATATTCAGTCTCAACTCAATCTACTTCATCATTGTTTTTTTAGGTGATTTTTTTTAACAAATACTGAAAGTAGTTTTTCTTATCATCTTCCATTTCCTTTTCTGCGTTTGTTTAGATAACTACAAATATATCTCACAGAGACGTAAACCCGTCTTGTAAATCTCCCCCTAGTGGTGTAACAATGTAACTGAAACGCCATTGACCATATGTTGCCAAATACTGCATGTAGATTTGTTTATAAAACAAGAAAAAGGCTTGTGTCACTTTTGCCCAGGCAAAGTTTCAAAGTAAAAATGTTGTTTAGATAACAGCAAGGGATCTATTACATGCATCCGCGTAGACTGTTAGTCATTCAGGTCATCATTGTACAAGGTTGCTTTCAATACATTATTTATACTGCTCAAAATGAAATCAACCATTAGAAAAAATATATTTTCAAATATATTTGCCGTTTAGCTGCTTCAACATTCCTATAATCTATAATCAACAAACATTTGATTTCACAAGAAGTTGATATAATACAATAAATGAAAGAACCATTATCAACCTTCAAAGTTGGTTGGCGAGTCTTATGCTGAACAAATGTAGCGTGTATTTCAAACACCTAAAATAGGTAGGGATCCTGTGCTTCATCTATTTCTGATTTCACTACACATACTGGTGTTCTAAAAGTGGCAGCTGGTCCTTGCTCAGAACATGCCTGTCATGCCTGTCAATATGAAACACACTGAGTCAGACTGGCAGCCTTCCTGGTTCAGACATGTCAACCAAAGGTACCGCCAAGTGAATAAAAGTCCCTTGAGAAACTTCTAGTGCGTTCGTGAAGCAGTTTGTTTAGTCTTCTAAAGAGTTGTTCTGTAATATCTTTTTTTTTTATTAACCACATAAATAATAAAGATAGAGACTTTGCTTACATCTTCACAGCATCATTCAACCCTTTTTTTTTTGGATGGTTTCTAGTGCACAAATGTGTCCACTTGTGACTCCAAAAAAAACAATCAAATATCTTTTCTTTCTCACAGAAACATTCTTGATAAAATGGTATGAAATTATCTCATATTTGAAATATTCAGAAGGGAAAGGAATGTCTCTTACTTCACTTTGTTGAGAACTAGTAAAAAAAAACAGTATTTGACACAAGATACAAAAGGAATTACCAGAATAAATCAAGTTTCATGTGACAGTCATGAAGAAAGAGAACTACCAAAAATAGTCCGTAGCTACAATTGTTAAATCTTTAATAAATCGAGAATGAAACGGACCAAGCTACCAAAATCATTTCCTGGTCAGTGAACTTGAGCTCCTTGGCAGAGGTTTGTGCTCTTTCAGTGCCTTTTTAATTGGACACTATTTAACGATATGTTTCAGAGACAAAAACTATACTTAGCATTACACTGGGTGAACTATGAAGTCTAGACTCAAAATGTAAGAGCTGATGCAACACCAAACAACTTTACCATCTGCCTGTTATGAATGAACCAGATTATGGTTTTGGATCAAAAGACTCTAGACGTATACAGCATGTTGAAAATGAGCCGGTGACAAATGTACATCATAAACAATTCAACGAGTTATCACCCACTCTTTCCTCTAAGGAAGAGCATCCATTCGTTAAGCGCTTCCTTTGGGAAACCACAACCTGAAGCAACCATAACGCCTTCTTTCGCTCCACCAACTGAGATGAAACCACATTTCGTCTGAGAAAGCGACAGCCTCGTCGTACACAAGGGGCAGAGTCAGGATCAGATGGAGAGCATGTTGTCGCTTTGACTTTGGAGGCTTTAGTCTCTGTTGATGAGGCTTAAAAACCTTTGAAAAAAAGGAAATAAAAAAGTCCTTTCCTAACCCATAAACATAATACACATAAAAGTACTTTCATTTGTATTACTATGAGTAACAGATATACTGTATATATAATTATTTTTTTATATATATATATCTCAGTTTCATATATATTTTAAATTGTTTTATAATTTAAACCCTTATATTTCACTGCACATTGATTCTGTTACATTTTTATTAATCTTTTCTTTTTTATAGTTAACAGGTAGATAAAGACATTGGATTACAACAACAGGAGTGTGTTTAAAGAATAATAGGTAATGAAGATGCTAATAATCACAGATCTTTGCAGAAAAAAAGGACTTTATTACTCCATCTCAAAGTTATTGATACGTTTAGAAAACGACAAGGCCAAGCAATATCATGTTTTCTGTACACGAAGCTCTGAATGTGATGTTTAACATATTCTATTCAAACTGATATGAATGGAAGAAAAAGAAAATATATACGGCTGGAAAAAGAAGCATTAACAAGATGTGATTAAAAGATGATCTTTTTGTATGTAATAAAATCATAATGAGAAACTTTTGTTATAAGTGTTGTAAACACAACATATTCAGTGTTCGATATACCCGTCTGCAATTTGCAGATCGATTTTCAAGATGATTCAAAATTAAACAACCTGCAATTCAGACGGGTTATCGGTGAAAAAGCTGCAATCCATGCATCCAAACTAAGCACTTTAATATCTATATTTGCACTGACGTCACTGGCCGGCTGCTGCTAACAGCTGCTTTAGCAGCGTCTCCGCTGCAAAGACGATGTAGGCGGATGTTTGGAGAGGAAAAATCGCTTCACAAGATTATCACCACTAACTATATTAAGCATCTAGAGAAGCATCACCACAAAAATATTAACAGATTGAAAAAAAGAAAGACAAATCAAAACAATGCAGCTAACTTTGCTGTTCTGTAGCGACGAGAGAAACCTTCAGCTGACTGTTTGAAAGTCAACAATAACAAAAGTTCTTCTATGCATATGATTTCAAAGGGCAAAAGCGACAACTTGTCACCTCGGGTTCCATTAAAGCTTCAGTTTGCATTAGCGACATAACCTTGTTTGTTCAAGCGAGCAGCTCGATCCAGCTGTTGGTGAGAGTTTACTTCCCGGACCACATCTCAGAAACCAATAATACCCCCCGCCCCCTCTCTTGATATGACGCAAGCCCTTCACATGACACTCTTCCCTGAAAGAGCTTTTTTAAGAGCAATTTCTGGATGAACAGATGCAATTTCCACCAGCGCCTTGAAATGGACTGAAACTAATTGGGTCAGTATGTACACATTTGACACAGTGTCGGCCAACAGGAAGGCTTGTATTATGTGGGGGCGGGCGGGGGGGGGGCATCATGGGAACATGGGTCAACAGACTTGCCCCTGCAAGTAAAATATCCTCATTTCATCACCAACATTGATAACCTTGTTGAGCAAACATTAGAAGGTGACCAAAGTGCACTGTACCGACTCAGCAACTCTAGTTGACTGGCTTCGAAATCATTGTCCGGCAAAAGATAAGCGGCGACCAGACAGTGAAGCACATGACAATCCAAGGAGCTCGCAAAGAGACAGGAGGCGACGGAAACAAGCGAGTCTTTGTGCTCGGATCTGCCTCTGGGCTACGGTTGCTAAGATCCGACCCACAACCCATCACGCTGTCAACATGACGGAGATCACTCATTAGCCTTAATCGAGCTCCTGTGTGACGATCCCACGTTCACAAAGTGGACGTTTAACTTAAAGACGGGTCAGTTGTCCTCTATCAAGATCATGGTTGTTTAACGTTTTCACGACAAAAAAAAAAGGCCTCGACTGTCAATAGGTGGCATGTTAGGACGACAGTGTGTCTGCATTTGCTACAGGAGGAAGATGGCTCGTGACTAACATGTGATGCATGCAGCTTGAATGGATGTCAAAAAATTAAAAAAAGTAAAGAGACTCTTTGATGGAGTCTACTGACTTTCATGAAGCCTCTTTATTTGTGCATGCTTTTCCTTAATTTTCTTGGGGCTGCTGTTTTTGTCTCCATGTTGTCTAGACCCTTTTAAGTATGTATTTTAACTGTGTATTTGTTAATAGTTTCAGCACTTTTTGACCCTGGTCTGAGAAAAGCGCTTTACAAATAATAATTAACCTCCTTGACAATGAATCAGGAAGAAAAGTACAAATTATTATTGGTTTAGAGCAGTGGTTCCTAAAATGGTTTGTGGCACAATGACAAAGAAGAGTTTTGGGGACATTTAACCCTTGTGTTATCTCTTGGCCAAGATGACCCAGAGGACAAATGTGTTTTTGGTATCCCTTGTGTTGTCTCTGAGTCAAGGTGAAGGCCACCGGGTCACCTTGACCCAGTGATAACGGAAGGGCTAAGAAAATCCAAAAGACCAAGAAGATGATAGTTAGCTTCTTTTAGCATAGTCATTTAGACATGGCAAAAACACGGCTCTTTAAATAGGCCATTGTCCACATGTTTGAAGCAAGTTTTGAAGCACTGTGATTTTTTTGGTCTTGGTTTCACAAAAACATTATTTTACATGGTGTTTATTATGCAAAAGGTTTTATTCATTTTCTTTTACCGCTTAATCCCTTGTGTGGGTTGCGTGCTGGGCTGGATCCTATCCCAGATTCTACGGGCGAGAGGCGGGGGAAACCCTGGACAGGACGCCAGTCTGTCGCAGGACACACACACATTCATTCCTATGGACAATTTCCCAATTAACACTCGCTAACCACCGCGCCACCATGTGCACGCAAAAGGTTTTATAGTAAGGTATTTTTAAATATACATTAAATACATGTTTTTGACAGACATCTTTACGTACCAGGAGTCGGCAAAATCCTAGGCAGACCACTTGTCTAATATTCAGAGTACTTCTTTCGCTGATTATTTAATTTTTTTAACAACAAATGATTAGTTATTGGCACCAAAAAAAAATAGTAAATTTGATACAAAAAAGGGAATTTATAATAGGAAGAAATATGAAGATACAGAAAGATCTCAATAAATTATAAAATATATATGGTATGCTCACTCACTAGTTTAAAAAATATATATATTATTGCACTAAAAAGTTGGGTAGATGATTATTAAGGTATCATGCGAAAACTGCATTTTTTAAATTAAAAACATTTAGAATGTTTCCCCAAGACCACACCTCGAAAGCAGCTTAGCTCAAAAGCACTAAATTATACTTAGAGAGAGATGTAAGACAGATAGCAGTTTTATTTTTATATACTACGATGTTCCACAGGGGACTAAGACTTTTCATTATTGTGTAGTATTGAATTAATTGGCCAAAAGTGTGTCAAAAGCATTATTTAATCTGTATTTTATATTAACAACTACAAAATTCCAACTTTTATAAGAAATACATGGTAGCAAAGAAAAAATCTGAACAAGAATTTAACAGAAGTGGAATTAAAAGCATCTGTCCAAGAAGATTTAATAGGACGTAAAAAAAAAAAAAAGGTTTCCAGAAAACGACTTAAAAAACACCACAAGCTGACATTCGTGCTGAATCAGCGACGAAAGGAGGATTTCAACTGTTACTCAAACATTCCACTGCAAACAAAAGACTCTTGTGGACACTAGTAGACTCCACAGGTTTTCAAGTGGGAATAATATTAACCGCTAGCTACATTCAAAGCTCGTCATGTAAGAAAGTGACAACCCGGGCTTGCTTTTCTGCTGAGTCTCGGGATTTTTTGGTTCCGTTAACACTCAAGTCTATGATGTCGGTTATTTAAATTTCAGACTCCTAAGATCCAGGATTTAGTCACGAGGATTATGGTTAAGGCCGAGCAATAAAGTTTCCAAAAGTTTCATGAATAATGCAAAAGAAAATGTGTTGTGGTGGAAAGCAAGTCTTGCCCTCCAAGGTAGAATAAGGACAGAACATATTGATGCATGTTGCTTTAGATTATAATCCAGATATTGTGGTAAGGCAGACGCTCCCAAATGTTTAAAGCCAGGGTAGATGTTCTTAAAAGATTGTGAGCAAGCCGTATTCTTTAATTTGAAAAGTCTACGAATCCGAAAAAAGGCAGCAGAATATGATTGGAAAATGTGTTTTAACAACCTGTATGTTCCACAGGCAAATTAAATGTTGAACTTTTGTGTTAGACCATGTAATTTATTGGCTTCCATCAGAATAATGAAATCTCCATGATTTCACGTTTGAGATAATGTTTGTTACAAAACAATACAGTTTTGGCCAAAGAAAGGAGTTAAAACATTTTGTGAAAATAACCTTAAATATAAAAATATATACTTTTGTGAAAATCTTCTAATCAAACATCAGTGTTCCTTGTGTCTCTGTAATTTATCTAATTCTATTTTTGTTTTTGTCTTTTTTTCATACTGTCATAACAACACGAAAAAAAAAAAGTATGCATGATGTTATGTCCATCATCTTGTTAATTATAAAACATATATTTACGTTAATTGAAGAATCATATTTATTCAGGCCTAAAGAGAGGAAACACTTATTTTATTTGCTCCGGTTTTCCAGGTTTATGAAGTTATGAACCAAAATATCCAATATAATATTACATTTTCCTCCAGGTTCATCTCTTAAACTAAACTATTGTTGTTATAATCAAAATATTAATCTAAACAAAATTGTACCAGCCATTAAATTCAACAAGAAATGTAATAAAACAGGGGGGGAACTAACCACTACAATAATAAAATCATCTTCTTTCAGACATTTATCTTTCTGACATCAAGATAAATACCATTTGTTGTAGTAAGTAATGACGAACTCTGATGAAATTATTTCACAATGAAAAGTACCAAACAATAGGCAGCTTTGTAAAGAGTTGGAGATTTAGTTAAAACGACTATTTTGGCAAAATGTTTACTTGGACAGGTTTAAAGAACAGATTATTCTCATATAATTATACAATAATTATTTATTATGAATTACTGAATCCAATACTTCCTGGACAACGACACTCCAGGGTAAACAGAGAGATCTCCGAATGGAAATAAAAATAAAAAGTGTATTTTCCATGAATTATCTGATTGTATCGTCGTTTGCAAACACACCAGATAGAGAAGCCTTTGGAGGAGAATTGAATCACCATGATTGGTGAATTGCAGGGCATGATTGCGTCGTTCCATTCAGTGGGAAATGAAAAGGGATAGAATTGCAGTCGGACGTTGTTGTTAGTATCCGATGTTGTGGCTCCTGCCGCTGCTGTGTTCCTCTAACAATCACAATTGCAGCTCAACGCCCACCATCTATATCACCATTGTGGAGAGGAAAAAAACGGCGTGTGCCCCCTGGAAGTTACCGACAGCCATCCATCAAATGGCCACAAAAGGGAAAAAAAAGGGACAAAATTGTCACCAACTATGAGAATATTACCAATACCGTGCAACATCAAGTGATATCCTGAAGATACAAGAAAGATTAAGGATAAATTGACTGTAAATGATACCAAATAAAATAAAATAAATTTCAAAAAGATAATGTGTAATGTTCCAGGATGTTTTGCTAGTAACTGCAGTTTCTTCACATTACTTGCATTAACAAGTACAGCAACAGTTGTCATTTTTAGTAAAACTATTACTTCCTGATCAAAAGGTAGGTTTATTAAAGGATTCTTGACATAGCCTCCCTTTACGTAACCAGGAGAAGAGCGGGTGAGTAAAAGCGAATCTTATTGCGGAGCAATTCCAGCCATTTTTCCTGGATTTGAACTTTGACCTGTGAGCAACTGTTGCTAGTCTAGCCGTCGACTTTCTGTGGAAGTGAACGTCATACTTTTCCACTGCCTGGTGTGTACTTTCTTTCTTTCAATATTGATTCTGGACAAGACGGAACTAATGACGAAATTTGGCCTAGAAAGTACAAAAACTACTACTTTTACTACTATTATTATGTGTTAGTTCTTTAAGCTGCTATAGATGTCTTTTGCTGAGATTCTGGTCATTAGGTTTTCACTGAAATAGATGAATGTTGTGATATCAGTACAACATGTTGCGTGTAGCCTCCACAAATTTAGCTAAAACTTCATCTTGTCAAAGTTAAAAGAGTAATTTAGTGCCAAAATGACCTAAAAATGACCTGATAAATACACTTATGATGAAGAGAAACATACAAGAATTGTTCTGTGAGGCAAATGCCTAAAACAATTTTAAACCAACCTGAAAATGCGCCATTCTCTGAAGTAACAAGAAAAAAGACCATTTTGATGATATTCAAAAAACATTTACTGTATGTGACACAATAACATCAGCTGAAAGTAGGTGATATTACTGATAATGGGCCACATACAGCAGGGATCAAAACCTTGGAAAAACATAATGATTGTTGTGTAAATAATGTTGGTTTTTAAGACAAAATATCACTGAATGAATTCTGAAAAAAATCCAACGTAAATGCTAAAAATTGATAAGAATAATTGACTACGTAATGCAAAATTTATATTATACTATAGGCGAGTGTTGTAGTGTTGAGTAATACTTCAGTGACTTGTGGAGTAATACATGACGATGACTTCTGGTGTGGTTTCGTAATTGTGCCAACCTTTTAACTGAATTTTGCACACCTTCTACCACGTAAAATTAGTCAGTAAGTACAACATAATTACACATTTTATATAAGGATATAAGGCGCACTGATTATTTCTGATAAAAATTAAAAGTGGATCTGAAAGAATAAATATTTTTTTGTCTGAAAATGACTGGAAGGGCTTTGCTGGAATGGGATTAGGTGGTTATTATGAATGGAACCAGATACATGTAACATGACAGTTTCAAGTCTCAACTACAAGTGTAGAAAAAGATTTGAAACGTTGATCGCCCTATTAGGAACAGCTTTGGTGCAATGAATCAAGAAAAACATTTTCTCCACCAAAAAAAACATTTAATTTCTAATGAATAACTCAAAATATCTATCTGAAAATAAATCATACCTATTTGATTCTCATACAATATGCACACGTATAATCTAAATATTGGGTAAGAAGACTGTTTATCCACAATGACTCAATATTTAATATATTAAATAAGAACAGAAATATGAATAAGCACCTATTTTTTTATTGTAACCAAAAATAAATCAATTTAAAAACAGCCCTTTTGAATGAAGATCAACACCACTCGGACATTTGTGGTGATATAAATAAAAGTAACACGCACGTTTGGTGGCTGTTTTTTTTCCCTGCGTGGTTGTGTAGTGATGAAACACTTAATAGGGGCAATACGTTATGTTCCGTGTCACACGGACTCCTGGTATACGAGCAAGCAGAGCTCACCGCAGTGGTCAGGTTGAGGACTAATCAATCTCAAGAGTCATAATGTAGTGCAAGTGACAGCCTCCTGCAGCATGCTTTAATCCAGCCTGGAAAACAACCCAGTCATAAGCTGGCAGATTCAAGCGCCTGCTGAATATGTGATGAAAGAGCGAGATTTAATTCACATTACGAACCAGTTTGCTGCTTCGTTTTCGTCTCGTCGGCTTTAATGTTGGTCGCGATGACGCGATGGGACAATCGTGATTAATAGAGATATGGGTGGAAGCTCATGTTTTTTTGCGGAAGCCTTTAAATATTACATTGAAGATGAACATATCCCAGGATTGCTGTTTTATTTAGAGCGATGTAACTGCAGGGTCTGTCAGCACCCTTTAGTCAGTGCTCTCTCTGTGCTTCGCTAGCAAGGCCCGACCTCAGATCAGTTGGCCCGCGACTCTCTGAACTTCCCTCCCCTAAAGCCCTCGTAGCCAGGGCTTGACCAGCCAATGATCTGCTTTGTTCCCTCGGCTCACACTTTCCAACCATCTGGACCGACAGCCAAGAGCAGGCAGGGTATTTAAGGTGACGCGAGGCTGCGGTGTGTACACATGAGCAGGAAGCCGTGCTCGTTTTAAAATACCTTCAATCGGAGACGCAATCTTGACTTTTCATCCACAATTTCACCCACTAAAAATACAGCAGACGGAATCTGGTGAAGTCACTGAGGACTTTTGTTTACTACAGAACAATTCATTCTGTCAGAAACACACGGACTGACTAAAGTTTACAACCTTATGCAGGGTTCGAATTTAACCGCAGCAACCACGTCACTTGCCGTGATCGTCCTCCACACTTGCCGTATTGTCCTGATAAAAGGAACCCGTGTTTACGGCAACAACTTGCGGTGTCCGCCCTTGGCTTTTAATTTGCTCATAAATACTGGTAGCGTAATTGTTTCGTCGAATGAACATAATAAAATCATCCCGACTTGACCGTTATTTAACATTTTCAACTGTTCAATATCTAACGGTTAAAGGTGATGCATCAGCGTTACGAAGGAGGTAAGGTGGTCACAGGCAGCGAACTTGAAAAATGGGGAGCAAGGAAAGGGTGAAAAAAAGGAAAGACGAGGAGGAATTACAGGCTGTTGGGAAAAAAATCTAACAAAATACACAACTTTTTTAGGGAAGTTAATTTCAGTGTTTAAATGCAGTGCTAAAAGTATATAGGGGTTTGTTTCCCCCTTGAAACTCTCAGTTCCTAAACCTGTCGATGGTGTTATGTGTGAGTTTATTTTGATTCGTGGCTGTCAGCAACCAAGTGTGTAACATACATGGATTCGTATACTTTTTGTAAACCTTGAATACAAGCCGCTAATGAAAACTGTAATATTGATAGAACGATAATTGCATGGCATTTATAATTTCCCTTACAATATATATATATTTATATATATATATATATATACACACACAAATATATATATATATATATATATATACATACATGTACACACACACACACACATTTGCTTTGGTGTCTCTACTTCGAAATAAATGTTTGCCTTGGTGCCCTTGTTCTTTCTGTTCTTCTTTAAGGCAACACTTGCCTTGACCTTAAAAAGTTTAAATTCGAGGCCTACTTTTGCAGCTAAAAAATGTTAAAAAATATCTCTAGAAAAACATGATTACAAGTGGAATCTCTAAAGATTGCTCTATTGTTGGGCAAAGGTGTTTTTTTGGGCGCTGACTTTGTTCAGTATATACACGGAAGTAAGACTAACTTATGAGAGCTTCTCAAACACAAGTGATCTCTTTCAACCCCGTTTGTTTAAGCAACATTGTGTAAGTACTTTTCATCTCATCTCAGTTGTTTTCAGCGTTCTTATAAGATCACGGAACTTCCAAACAAGTGTAAACCTCCTTCTTCGTCGTATGCTAATCGAACATCGCACTTATTTCCAATATCGTGCAGTCGTACTGCTTCATGAAGCTTATTCACAAAATCACTGCCTGTCAGACCTTGCAAGGTTGCTTCACAGATACCAAGTAAACAGTGAAATCATGCAATACAACAAAATCCCAAAATAAAAGTAAAACAAATGTGTTAGAGGTATCCCTTGTGTTGCATCTCGGTTAAAAGGGTTAAAAAAAAAAGGACTGAAGGAGCACATTTGTCTGCCAAAGACACAATTGAATAAAAATTAAAAGAAATCAGCATTCATCACAATCATATCAATTAAACATTTTTTACAACATAATTATAGTGTTGTGAAAGTCAGACAAAAAAAATATTTCTCCAATTTAATTTGCCCTTTTTGAATCTGTGGAATTTAGAGATTAAATGTGAAGTGGCAAAATGACTTAATTGTTTTCAAATTAGTAGCTACTCGAAACCAGAAAAAAAAGACAAAAATGAACCGAAGCATTTCAAGTAGTTTACAAATAAACTGTAAATAAAAGCTATTTATTTCAATGATCCGATTTTAAGGTGGGAGAATGTGCAACAGCAATTTGAAGCCACACAAGCGAAAAATATTCAAAGCCTTCCTAAACCAGATGGAACTACAAAGCACCACCAAAATAAAAGCATATGTTCCTTTTTTCCATTATTTCCTGCATGCTTCTTTGAAATCTTTTTCAGTCCTTATAAGAGTCTGCAGAGCTAAAATATTTACAACTAAACATCCTAAGTATAAAAAATGGGTTAATATTGAATCTATATGTTTGACTTTTCGGTTTCAAAAGGAAAAGGGTTTTATGCATGAAATATCCAGTGCAAAAGAAGTCATTACAAACAGTAGTAAAGTATAAGTAGAGCTTATTTAAATATACATCATAATGCACAGATATTAAAAGATGATCATCGTGCTAAATAAAGCAAAGCTGTTTGAATCAATTTTATTAGTGCAGAGAAGTGTAAAAGTGCATATCTACAATATGCATGGGCATTCATGCATGCCGGCGTTGACTACTGGGAACCAATCAGATGACATTATGTAATATGAGGCCCAGAGGGCGTGTTGAATGTGGATATGGCCTGGAGCTCTGCAGCGGCCGGAATGCCAGCTCCTTGGACTGGAGCCACTTTAGAAACAAATCCCTGCCTCCAGAAAACGCCGGACAGTTGTCACCGTCCAGCAGACTGGAGTAATCACACACTGCTGGACAATCTGGCTTCAAAAACAGACATCTGCTGAGGTCAGAACTGTGAGTTTTAACAAGAACCTCTGACCTACATCACACCAGCTGTGGATAGGGTCAGGTTTTATATGCGTCAAAAGTTGTGTCTGCAAAATTACACATGCTGGATGTGTAAATATTGTATAAATAAAACTCACTTACTTACCATATATTTTTCTAAAAAGGTATGACAATTTTTTCCACGTCAATAAATATAGAAGATTAGATTAAGATAATAATAATGTAAGGGCAGGTAGCTACTTCAATTGTTAATAATTACAAATATGTTTGCATTAGCTTGGCTATTACAAATATAAGCATTCCAAAAGTACAGTTTGGGGCCCCTGTCCAATATTGTACTACTAATATTTGTATAGTTTCATCAGACATGACATATTTTATGTTTAATCAAAAATAGAAGAAAGGCCAAGTGGTTTTTTTTTAACATAAATAACACAATTTAAAAAAAAAAACCTTTTAAATTCTAATTTAAAAATCCATGTTTATTCTTTTTTTTACCTTTTTTAATTTGAATTGTTGCTTAATTGATTTATATACCTTTATTCTACATACATTTGGGACATTTAAAGTTAAGCATTAAAAGATTAAACATACATAAACATTATATTAGGGTATACGGTACAAATATAAAAAAAATAACTAAAAGAAACAAACAAAAACAATCAAATAATAATAAATTTATAAAATAAGAATGATACTAAAATAATAACATAAAATAAAAAAAACAAATTAAATAATGATTAATAAATCAACAACTAATATCATTTGTCCTTTTGTTTAGTATTTAGAGTATTAATAGTCCTTAGAAATAAGATTTTTTCACAGTTCTTCAGTATGAATTATGTTGACATATTCATTTCAGCCTATTTCTGTAACGTCATCGCACTTTTATTTGCTGTGGCCCACCTGTGGTTAAGACAATAATCAAACGATTCACACCGTCCTCGCACACATTTTAAAACCAAAAACAATAATGACGAGAAGCTGCGTCAACCTAACCATCCATTCTGATGTCAGGTTTGAGTCAGAGTTAAAAGGCAACAGTAAAGGCGATCATGTCATCTACGGTGGTTTCTGACAGGTCCAACCTGGGTCTTTCCAATGAGTAACTTCTCTACGTGATGACATATGTTTTGTTTGTTGTATAATGATGTATCTATGAGTAGATAAGGTATAAACAAGACTTGTTTTTACATTTTGTAATGAACATATCTCAATTTTAAGTAAGTAATTGAAAGAATAACAGTGTATTCAATTTAGTTTATGTGCTTTAATTACATTGAACTAATTTTCAGTATGTTTAATGTACCAAATGTTTTTCTCCCTATATTCAAAATATTATATGGAAAAGGGTGACTTGTCGGTAAGAAATTAATTATTTGTAGAATGTTAAACCTGACAGCAACTATCTTATTCATTGGGCCTAAAACCCATGACATTTAATCAGACATAAGAGTTTGTGTGTCAATGTGATGACATTCTGTCTCTGGCTATATTACTATGCATTTTGCTCTGCAATAATACATTTAAGTCTTGTATACACACAATGTACAATGGATTTTTTGCATGTATCTCAGACAGTATCTCACTGGGATTCAAACTCACAACCATCAAAGTTTAAACCCAGTGATCTTACCAGATGTGATATGCCTTTAAATAAAATGTATTATTATTATTATTATATAAAATCCTTCCCTATTTATTGTGCAAAAGGTGAAATAAGGTAATTAAATGTACATCTGTCTTGCTCCTGTCCTGATCGAACATACCATAATACACTTTTAACACCCAGTGTGTACCAATTTTAAACACAATGACATTAATAAACGTATACAAAGACTGGATTATTGAATTCAGTTTTCCCTTGGGACCGTCTGATTTCTACAGGATTAAACAAAGTATATTTATCAAAATTCCTTGAGGTCAGTCAATAGACTTTATTTTGAAATCCTGAATAACATTACTTTGCTGTTTTAAAACAATCATTTCATCATTTCAAATGATGGTAAACTTAGAGCAAACTTGCTCCTTGGACCTCCCAGTTAAGTGACACCTCTTCATTGTTGCAAACAACGTGTCAAATACCCTCTAACAAGTGAACAAACATTATTCAAAGGGGGGGGGATTAGGTGGAATTCCTGGGAAAAAGGACAATTGACAATCCATGACGTGAGGCCCTCAGTGAGGGTGTTAAATTGGAGACAAATGACGAGAGTCGACAACAAGTACTCCTCTGGGCTGAGACGGGACTTTAAAGAAGCTGGAGTCCGAACCCTCCAGAGGAAATCATAGCTCAGACCCAATGACAAATGGTATTTTGATATTAGAAGATAAAGATTAAAAATACGCAGACATTCACTTTTATATCCCAGACTGGGGATTTCCAAAGGTCAACTCCCTGGTTATTTGTCAAGATAAACATGAGTTTGTCAAAACACAACGACTGCTCGAGAGACGGCTTCGTCTATCAAAAATCTATCTTTCTTTTTATTGAGAAACTCTAAACGGTACATTGAGAAGCAGGGCTGTCGAATCATGCAACGGGCTGAAACTTTACACCCAGTCTCAAGCCAAAAAATACGAACATGCATTGAAGGGTCTTTAACTGTGACTAAGAGTTCTATTTTTATCGTTGAAGCGAATCAATTCACATTTTATTTTTAACTGTAGGGTATCACATATCATAGTTTCAATTTGAAATGCATTGTAGATTAGATACTTTTTGATAAACATTAAAGTACTAATGGAAAAAAAACGATCCAAAGCTCTTAAAATAAGATTCTGAAATAGGATTTGTTAACCAAGGCTGGCAAAATAGTTTTCGGACCTTCGGGTCACCGTGACCCAAAGATAACACATGGGTTAATAAAACCTAAATTATTATGTTTTTACAGTTCTTTTTGATTGCACAAACATATTAAAATACAAATCAAATTTGAACAATGAATCACCAACTATCCTTTAACAACAATTTTTATTTAAAAATCATATGAAACCAAACCTTTCAACGCATAAATGATGAATGTGAAACATTTTTCTTCATTTGAGTTTCACAGGAACAAGTTTTTTTTTTAGATGAATGTTCCCAACCTTCAATTCTCTCAGCAAAAACATGAAGGTCTAAAGAAGTAATTTTTGGATCGGAGGTCTCAGTAAATGAGTGTTTAACCGTCACATTGTAGCGTGAGGAAATCAATCACAAACTTTGGCTTCAATCTATGCTTGAATTACAAAATGTATACATGGCATCCTATGGATGGCTGATATATTTTATCAAGGTGCAAATAAACATGATATCCAGCGACAAAAACACCTTCTTCCCTCCCTTTAAGGGGAAACTAATGTTGAATCTTCCTCTCCAAGATGCAGTAAGTCTATCATCATGATGATGTTTTAAAGTAATTACTCAAATCTTGGCAAACAAGAGGTTACGAGAGCGGAGTCCATAATGACATTCTAATGATCTTCAATCTTCCTTCAAAGTTTGGGAATTATGCTTAGGCAATCTAATGCTCACTTGTCAGTCAAGTCAACCACGCCCCTTATAATGCAAATTTAGGAAAAATGATACATGGAAATATAATCAAATGGGAAATATTTGGAAACAAAAATCAACCCCAGTACAGTCTGTGTTGGTAGTGAAACTTGTTTTTAACCACCGTGTTCTGTTTTTTTTGGCCGGGTCTATCCGTGACTTTCGGTATTTCTACATCTAACCTCAGGGGAAACTTGATGAACTGCAACCATACTTCCGCATTGACGAAAATGTAGCTCAGGGAGGCAGGAAAATTGAACTAATGTGGGTGTATGAAAAATACAGGAATAAATTACGCTGCCGTCCCCATTTTCTATCATCTCCTTCAGTACTATCGGAACGCGATTTTTTTATTTTAATTTTAATTTGGTCGCTTCATACGTCATCGTTAAATCCGGGCTCTAATGACCAAAGTTATCTTCTTTTTTTTTTACCACAATACTACACAAATGTGATTTTCGAGCAAGTTTGTTACTAGAGCCACGACAATACCTTGACGAGTGAATCGGTCGCTCTAGAGCAGACCTGGGCAAAGTGCGGCCCGGGGGCCACATGCGACCCTTTGACTGTATTTATGCGGCCCTCGTAATGTCAAAGTATGATCATGTATAAATGGTTCTAATGCATTGAAAAGTGTATTTTGTATTTATTATTCATTTAATAATAATAAAAAAAATTTTTTTAAGTAAGTTGAAGAAATCTTTGGAAAAAAACTCATATGTATATACAGTACAAGAACAAAATTGCAGCTTATTTAACTTAAAAATATCATGGCCTAACTACGAATGTCCTTTTTTTTGACGGATTTTTTCGTCTTTCTTTTTGCTTGACGGCCCCTAACAACATTCACATAATTTAATGTGGCCCTTGAAGTATTATAATTGCCCACCCCTGCTCTAGAGGCACAGTTCAGGAAATACAACGTAGAGTCATCAATATGAGGTTTTCAGGACCAACTCAAGTTTAGATCTTCAGAATTCCAGGAAAGGGTTAAATACAGAAAACTGTCATTTATATCCGCCAACTATCTGCTCTAAAGAATGTCTAATTGGCAGAAAGCTGAAGCGGACGAGCGGCACGTAACTCTTGCAGCTGCAGGGTAAGAAGATCTCGCTCGCATTCCCATCACTGGCGTGGACTGCGTCGGGACGACACGGCATGAGCGCAAAAAAAAAAAAAATCTATAAGGAAAATGACGAGCGCATCACGGCGGTCGAATCAATGTCTGTCGTCAGATCAAATTAGTTTCGCCAGCAACCGACTTCTGAATATTCACATACACTTTAATGAGCCATCCTAACAAAGTTAACCTCAGGAATTTGGCTGAAAGCTGTATTTAATTAGATCTTCTTTTCTTTTTTTTCTTCTAAATCATTCAAGGGTTTGGGTTAGTCTGCAGTGCTGATTGCATGAGTGTGGTCATGCTGTATTTCTGTGACCTTAAAACACCCAGGAATAAGGATAATATGCCACCAACAAGATGTGTTTAGACATACCTTGTGTGTGTGAGAGAGAGTTGGCCAGGGTACGGAAATATGGGTTATTTATCTTATAAACATTCTCAATTTGGCACAACAACACCATCCTTTGAAACGATGTAGAACTACTGCATATCGTCTTGTTTTCAGCGACACAAGATAACATGAATCATTATTTTACAGCTAATAATGTTCATAACTACTCTTTTTGTAGAGCATAGGAAAATGTTATTCAGATCACTAAACTTTAATAAGGAGTAGGGGGGTTAGAAAATAATATATCTATATTCGTCAGCACTGTACTTTTATTTGTAAATGTGTGCTTTCAATTTTTTTTTTACCGTAGGTATTTATGGAGTTATAGTATTAAGTTTATCAAATAAACTAATGAAATTTCTTAGGAACATTTACAAAGATTCAAAGCATTTGATTGCACTTAGGTACAATTCAATCCTGTGAGATCCGGGCGATGATTGAGGACGAGAGGATACAGTCGACTTCAGTAGCTTTTAAAGCTGATTTGAGCATATTGTCGTTTCAAAACACCTCTACTCGTGAGTATTAACAAACTACCAGTGGCGGGCCATCATGCCCAGTAAGGGCTTCAATGCTTGCCTAAACATAATCAGAAATAAATTAAATTTAAATGTTATTAAAAAATGTTTTGTTGTTGTTGTTTATTTTTCTTCTTTGCACTGCTTCCAGGATTGTACATTCATGTTAGAGCTTTCATCCAATCATATTTGAGCTGTCATGTGTTGCCAGAAATCTACCCGAGGCCATCAGAATTTTCAGAGGTGGCTCTTGTACATACAAAAAAAACCGCAGCCGAAGGATTGTGTTAACCAATCAGTTTCCAGCTGGCAACATCTGCAACAGCATCTTGGCAGCTACCCTTCTGATAGCTGCAAAGACGTTGAACGCGTTGAACACGCGACACGTTCTAAAACATTGATTTGGGTTAATTCCGCTGTTTGTTTTTCAACACACAAAGGGCTAAAGAGCTTGATCTGGTCGCGGATATATTTGCAAAGCCATTTTAAGAAAAGCTGGAGGTTGTAAATAAAGTTATGCTAACTCCGAGACAAGTCTTTTACGAGCTTCAAAGGATTTATCCGCCACATTTCCTCCATGAACTATGTGAGTAAATGCATTTTTTTCTAAATAATGTTGCGCTTTATGAGGTCAATAGTGGTGCTTGTGTGTGTGTGTGTCACTTCAGTGTGTGTGCGTTTGTCGCTGAAGCTCGCAGTGTCTGTGTGTGTGCGTGTGCGTTTTCTGTCGCTGCACTTTAATGAGACTCGGATTTTGTTTCCTAACCAAAGACATTTATTCTGGTTGATTTCATCGGTTCTCATTCCCGGGCATCAGAGACGCTGCTGACGCTGTGGTCTGGGCTGTTGTGTGTCGATCATTGATATAGTCATCTCAACGTGACGTAGCTGCTGATTAAATTCTAGCTGTTGTTGTTCCTCCGTGTGTTGTTGTGTTACCAAGTTTCGATGCAGAGTGTGTTCGTCGTGGCCATGGAAACCTCAAAGACTGTAGTCGAGTGATATTTTGATATAATGCACTGATGTTGTGTTTATTTGATTATGATCTAAACGCCTTATTGACCTATAACAGTACACGCTCAGATCCCTGTGGTGCAAGTAAGTAAGTCATTTGTATTTATATAGCGCTTTATAAATAACCTGAAAGTAGTTATTGAGAGGTGGATTCATTCAAACGTGCGCCACTGAAGGCCTATGTGTGAAATGCACGGCCCGCCACTGCAAACTACTAAATAACGGGCAAAAGGTTGAAAGTTCTTTATTATCAATCTAAGATATGAACAAAAACACTACTAATTTCTGAATTTCCCATGACAGAAATAAGACATTTGTAAAGTAATTTGCAGGTCAGGGAAGTTATAAATAATAGCAGAATTTGTGATGAAAGGTCATGTAGGACGTAAAAAATATACATGAATTTAAGTAAGAATAATGAAATATATTCCTTTTATTGAGCTGAACCGTGTCTGTGCTAAGCCGTTCCCCGTCCCTCCCTCCATCGACACTCCTGTAAACAGCACTGCATGGTGCTCCAGTGAACGCTGCCCTCTGATCTTACCGGCTTGTCGAGAGTCAAAGGTCAGTGAGCTGTAGTTTCTCACACAAAGTATCAGACTCCAGCTCTACATTCCCCTACGACACACTGTGCTGGTATTCGGTTTACCATGAGTCCTCCTCTTGCACAGGGTTTTCAGCAAAGGTCAAATCCTCCTATAGCCTTGGAGCGATCACGACATAAAGCGATTCAAGTCCCTCGCATGAATATTTGAAGTTAAGAGAAAAAGAGTATTTTAAACTTCATTCTTGGAACATTGTCATAGAACGATCATAAAGCATAAATAACACCCTTTTTTCAGTAGCTTTTATCTCAGAATGTAGATGCAAAATCACTTTAAAACGATCCAACATCACAGCGGGATTTTAAGCCTTTCTGCGACAAGACACAAGCTTCAGTACGACAAACTTTGTGTGTTCAAGTGATTTACGTTGTGTGCAAAATCAGTTTCAATGCAGCAATAAAAAAAAATAGATTTGTGTGAGCAGATAGTGCTGTCCCTGCACATTTATAAGAGTGTTGTAAATCAAAAGTAAACATCATGCCTGTAAAGGAACAAAACACAAGTTGTTTTGTATGGGAAAAAAGAAAGATATTCCCTCAATTTATTATGATTTTCTTGGAAAAATTCATGTTTTAGAAATGTAACTGTAATATACAAAAGAGCAACAATTATATATTGTTTGAATAGAAACTGAAATAACACTCAATGTCAAATCACAGTTCTGTGTCAAAAAAGAAAAAACTGAAATTTGCACAAAATGGGTAAAAATGGCAGGATAGAAAAGGGTTAACAGATTTTTTTTTTAAATGTCTCTTTCTGTAATTGTTGAGCAATTATTTTTTTTACTTGGCCAATGCAAAATATTTACAGATTTAAAATCCACATTATGGCTGATTTTCAACCTGTTTATGATACTGATAATAAAACATTTTACCCTTGTTTTATTCCATGTATTAAAGAAAGGCATCAAGATCATGTCGACATCTGAAGTTTGGAAACGAGTGAATGCTTTTTATTTATGATCAAGGCTATATTCCAGTTGTTATACAAAACTAGAAAAAGTCCAATTTTTTTTTTTTTCATTTGTTTTACCAAAACATGATGTTTTCTATTTGTATCCCTTGTATATCCTTATACTGTTATATCTGCAGAAAAATGCTAAAATATGCAGTTTGTTCAAATGTAAAAGGGAACAAGTCTAGCATTTACCTTATTGTATTATGGGTATTATAATCAAAAGAGATGTTATGCAAAGATTAAAGAAAACAAAGAACATTTAGGGCATTAAAGCAGGAAACAAAATCATCTATTATTAGACTTGAACAGGTTTATGGTATCAGGTATGAGGGTTTACAGTCAGAACAGAACAGGCTCCCAGGGTCGAAGACACTGCTTCTTTCTAAAATCAAAATATCGTGTCAAGAGCTGCCAATCATCTTCCAAGCTGTGCAAAACAATCAGGAGTGTCTTGTTTGATTGTGTTGAAGTGATGAATTTTACGAGTCTGTTTTTACTATGTTCCTCCTCTTTTTTTTGTGAGAAAATAATCTGCGGGATGTGATTGAACCAGAGATGCGTGTGGGAGGTTAGGATTAGGGCCAGAATATGAGAAAGATGGGATCTAATGAGGTTTTTGCATTCTGAACAGAGGTGGCCACCCCTGTGGCAGGACTCGATAAAAACTAAACAACTAAAAAGTACTTTTCAGCACAAAGACAAATCACAAAATGAATAATAATTCCAACTTTTTTTTCCCAGTTTGGACAGTCCATCTTAATCATGACATAGATAGTGTCTAGATGATGTCATAGCTATTAAATAAGGGACAAACCAACGTCATATTTTCATCGAAAAACGCTTTGATCCAATCCCTAGCATTGTATTTTGTTGTCTTGGGAGACTGATAATTTGGGATTTAGAACACAGGAATCAGGGCAAACCTCGATCTTTCCCATATTAAACCAGGGAAAACAATAGCCTCAACCTTATGGTTTGTGTCCATGGATGCAACAGAGCGATTATGGCAGTGGCAGGGAAATAATCTGGATAAGCTGGGCATGAGATTCAGTGGCCGATAGACCACTCTTACACACATCTTTAGACATCAATGAGGCAAAGTAACAAAGAAGGAAGGACACAACAAGAAATGAGTATATCAGGGACAACTCAAGTGGAGAAGTTCGCAGATAAATAAAGCGAGGTCAGATTTAAATGGACAAAGCATATTAGAAATAGAAAAGTACCAGGTAAATGACGAAGAGGAAGAACATGATTGAGGTTCAGGTAAAAGGGAGGCGGATATGGTGTGGTTACGCCTGTCAGTAAATGCTAGAAATTAGGTTTCGATTTCCAAAAAAACATTGCTGAATAAAGAATTTTTACTTTTAACATAACAATGGAATGGATTCATTGTGATATTGATAAGAGTACTGTAGAGAAGACTGTATAAGCGTTTGTTGACTGCACTGTGGCGACTTAAAGAGAAATGAAACATCGTTTCCAATTAACCAAACATGCATTTATAGGTCATGACACAGAACGAGAAACTGAAGATGTGTTTCACTGGTGACGGAGAAGTACCTTCAATCATGTCTTTTATAAACAGCAACTATATGACTTTTCTGTAACCTTTAAATGATCTCTTACAAAATGACAATTTCCTTTCTTACAAATAACCTTTTCTGTAGGTGAAAACAAGCAACAAGAACCCCCTTCTTTTTTCAACTCAACACTCATTCTCTCTTAATTGAAAATTCTAAATAAAGGCCAAACCGTAGAATGTAAAAGATACAGGATTTAGTAAAGGTCAAGGGTAGTAAATAGTCAATAGTTTACAGTAAATTAGATGTGAAGGGGATTTGGGGCAATATCATGAAAACGTGTTACATTTATCTCTCTAATATTTATTTGTTTTCAAGTCATTTAAGTCGGTTCATTTCATATGGTGTTTGGAAACTTTGTTTAATGAAACAAATGTATATTTAAAAAAAAGGATATATCTCATTAAACGGCAATGAATAATGTGAAAACCCAACTCTCCTGACTCACTCACATGTCAAATGTTAAAGTCTTTCTCTCTAAGATGCAGTAAGTCCCTCATGACCATGTTTTGAAGTTATTAAGATTAAGATGTTATCTCCAAAAAAATGTGTTTTTTAGTGGGCGGGGCTTAGGTTCTAATATAAATATTTCAATGACAAGAGAGTTTGTACAAACAAGCATACTGCTGAGTGCAATAGAGTCCAAGATCTATTTAAAACACACTTAAATCAACACATCAGTTGCCCTGTAATTCCAAAACCATATGTTTTCTACAATCAGGGGTAGACAATTAAAGGTTCTGTGGCTCCCATCAGGCAATAAAAGAAATCTAAAACAAAATGGTAGATTTTTCGGGGAACATCATACTATAGCTAAATGGAAAAAAAAATCCTATAACAAGTTATATTCAGAAGAAAACTAAGTAATGAAATAAATAATAAATACAATTACACAATAAACTTGTTAGATAGCCACAGACCCCTGATGTATTAACTGCATTATAATGTGGTGAGCCTACTACTAATGTGGCTTACAAGAGCCACACCAGGATGATTTCTATGGGTTTAATTATATTTAAAGTTTAGCTTTGTGTCTTTCTTTTTTTTCTTCATTTTTTCTTCCTTTCTTTCATTCTGGGACGCCTGTGTTTGTCTTATGTTGTCAAGGCCTAGAGTTTTTAAATTGTAGGTATTTTTTAACTGTGTATTTCTTTTGATTGTTCAAGTGCTTTGTGACCCTGGTCTAGAAAGGCGTATTACTATTACTATTACTTTGTTTTGTTTTGTGTGAGCTGGAAACAAACAGTGTGCGACAAGAACTGAACAAAAAACGGGTCACGCTTACGACTACACCCCTGATAACTTTCACAACAAGTAAATTTTTTGCACTTATAAAACACTATAAAACCAATTGGTTCCAGGTCTCATTCTCCAAGTTAAGGAAACTACTCAAACCAACACAGCTCTCTAACAAAGCAGCTATTATTAAAAATAAACACAGGGTGACATAACAATAACTCTTTCAGCTCTTTCAGAAAAAGACTTCTTTATGTAATACAGGGTCATTCAAATGTTACCCTATTTATTTATTAATTGTTATTTTAGAAATATTAACCAATTTGATGAAGAGAATTTGAATACTTTTTTCTGATTTGACTTGATACAGCCAGTTGGTTTCTCAAACTCTTCTTCACTTTTCCAGGGTTCGAATTTAAACTGCAGCAATCACGTCATTTTCCGTGACCGTCCTCCACACTTGCCTTATTGTCCTGAAAAATATACCCGTGTTTACTCAAAACCCTAACGAATGAAAGATAGAAGCTATTTAGCAATAATGAATGCAATTTTATCACAGTTCCCAACATAACCTGATCACATGCAGATCTGGAGGATAACAACTGACTAACCCATTTGTTTCGCTAACAAGACAAGTATCGCGTTTGTCCTCATCCGTCCGCTTGGATAAACAATCAGATTTTTAGCCAAATTCCACATTCACACACAAAGGCGACGCACACACAGACACACAAAGACAAATTAATTAGATATTCTTCTCATGTGATTCTGACTTTTCCACTATGTCATATTGAAGTGATTAATTAATTTGTGTTTATTATTTTTGCATGTTTATTTTAGTTCCATAAAGTCCTCTCTACTTGTTTAATTCTTGCTCATCCTGTTTTAGGTTCTCAATGTTCTTTAAAGGGCACCTAATGTGAAAACCCAACTCTCCTGACTTATTCACAGGTTCTAAATGTTGAAGTCGTCCTCTTCAAAATGCAGTAGGTTGATGTTTCTCCGTTTTGAAGTTGTTTTAATAAAGTTCTCTGCCTTCTGAAATCTCGCCAAACGAGATTAAGGTTTAAATTAAACATTCTGACGTCACTCTGGTGGAGGAGTCCTCCCCTAGATCGGTTAAGTACCTACATGTTAATCGTAAAACAAAATAAATATTGATGTAAACATAGTGAGAGTTACTTCTGTCTTTAGGTGTTTTTGTAATGTGTACATTAAGCAACAAACCTGATTTTTAGTTTGTTTTAGGGGTGAGTTTGATATTTACGATAGTCCTTGAATGCAACACGTGTTTTGTGACCAATCAGAGGAGAGTGGGCGTGGTTGCTTGGACAAGACTTGTACTGTGTCTCAAATCGCATACTTCTCTTAGTAGACTAGAAGTTAGTATGCATCAGGATAGTGTACGTACTAACTAGTACGCAAACTCTCCACAGATAATATGTCTCAAATCAAACACTGCCGCTACGCACTAACAGGAAATGACGCAACCTGTAAGTACATGCATGCATATATATATATATATATATATATACGCATATATATGACGTAACTTCCGTTTACAACATCACTAAGATGGCGGCCGTTTAGGGTAGATAGTGTCCATCGAACCGTACTCATTTTTGTGGGCGTTTTATTAGGCCAATTTAGTGTGAATGCCGCACTAAATATCACATACTAAGAATTGAGACGCACTAAAAATACTAACTTTGTAAGTATGCGATTTAAGACAGAGCATTCTTCTCCAGCCAAAACGTCGCATTATAAGTGGGCGGGGCTTAAGCGTATTTTCTAATGTAAATATCTTTATTAAATGAGAGTTTTGTGAAAAAAGAAACCTTCCTAGAACAATTGAAGAGACACTTAAATCGGCACATTAGGTTCCCTTTAATCCACGATCCCTGACATTTGTGGATGCTGCTACAGATATATAATAAATTATACCAGTTATCAAGTAGTACATGGGCCACTACATGAGTTATAAACTGGTTCAGAAGTAGGTCTGTAGATTAGGTTATGTTAAGGGAAAGGCCCACAGTGTGAATGAGAATAATTCAACAATAATACTTTAATTGTACCAACACCCTTGTAGTTCAAATGATGCTACACTTTTAGGATACATTTAGCCAATTATATTGCTATTTATAGTCCGTCGTTTTGTTTGCCGACGTTTTCTTTGTACTAGTATAATGACTATCCCAGAAGCAACAGAATCAAAGACTATGTGGTCAGTTGTAGATCGTGTTAACCATTTAAAACTGTAGTGTGAACTGAACTTTCTATTCTTATTCATCCTTTTATAAATCTGTGGAATCTTAATTTCCCAAATAACCTTACCAAGGAATTAAAAATGTACTATTTATCCAGTTCCAGCATCCACGATAAAGGAAGGAGATTAACAATTTTGTTTTTGTTTAATTTTTGAAACAGACTTGGTTTCACAAAATTCCAATGAGCTTCTATAAAGGGTTAAACTTTTTTGACTTCATTATTTTTTAGTAAAAGATACTAAGCTAATTATTTGTCCAAAACGATGTAAATTCTCGAATTATTTATGAAAGAAGCATATTTTATACAGACTGAAATTTGTATTTGTGCTCTGAGGTGCAAAAAATTAGTTTCCTATTAGATCAAATGCATTCTGCAAATGCAAGTCTTTACATGACATTCATACATAACTCCTTGCTGAGGTCATGCAGTACTTTCAGCCATATGTCTACACAACTACACAGGCTCCTCCTCAAAGACACCAAGGTTTTGGTAGGTTTTTTTTTTTTTCTAATCGATACTGCCATCATGGAAAATGGTTGATAGAAAATATCCCTTCTTTATCAGAACTCGACACAAGTGTGAGGGAGAAAAATGGCTTCTCCCAGTTTATCCAAACTGCCCTGGGCGAAAATCTAAAAAAAGATAAGTTGCCAGTCACTGACAAGAAGGCTTTATTGGACCTTTGGGACATCAGCTGGGGTGTGTGTTTCATGTCAAGCATGACAACAAGGAGCCAGAATATTTTGTGTGGATCCTCACAGAGATTTAAACTTTACACAACTCCTCAATGCTGCTAACTCAACTGACAGTGCACGTATGGAGCAGTTGTAGAACTTGTGGGCACATGACTATATTTATAATTGAAAAGGTAAATGCTTATTCAAAATCTTGAAAAATAACTTGAAGATTTAAATTGCAATATTATCAAGACTGTGACTGTAACATGCAATACCAAAATAATGCGAACCTATTCTTATCTTAACTGCCGACAGCAAAAGATAAAACACCCTATGGGTTGTAAAGATGTCAGAAGAAGGCCCCATAAACGTTACAAAGTCGGCCAGTTTGGGATTCGATATCCACCAATTGTAATTGGCTTTCCTCACACTCTCTCTTGCCAGACGGTGACACATGTTCTGTGTCAGATAGGCTTTTAATCCACTGAAAAGCCATGGTCTTTGAACTCCATGCCCAGGAGAATTACCCAACACAAAAGAATAGGGACGTTACAATTATAGATTTCCTCGGTATATTGATTATCAGACCAGAAATATTTAGATTTCTTTTTTTTTTTAATCATATTTTCTTTAATGATTGGGTCAAACTGTTAGGTAACTTAGCCCGGACTAGCCCAGCCTCGCCTCTGAGTTTTTTTTAAACAAATGCACACAAGGTATGAGGCAACAGAGGCTTCACGACATAATAATGCTCAGGAACAACGTTTTTCTATCTTGAACATTGTCAGCATTATGACCTGCTTATTGATTTCTCAAATGAATGAATGTGTAAAATCACACAAAAACTCTTTGTATGACATAACATCTCGTTTAGTTCCACCTTTAATGTATAAGATTCGATGCAAGATAATGGTTTCATGCTTTAGCGTCACTTTATGACGTGCTTTATAGAACGGCGCGCAGTCAAGAAATGTGGGTTGTGTAACTCTGTTCACGATTTCTTCTTTGTATGACTATGTATCCGCCAGCATATTTTATATAATCATAGCATGTAATACCCTGAAAACAAGCCCAGAGAGGTTACAGAAAAGTATACATCGTGAAACACAGAATATAAACCCAATTTGGACGGTTCAAGATTCAAGAACATACTGTCAAAACAATAACAATGACAATCATACGGAGAATCAATGAAACAATAGCAACAAAATGGGGGGGGGGGCATGTGTAAAGGGATCTTGTTACGTATGGAGGCAGTGATTGACAGGGCAGCCTACAGGTCTGCAAGTAACAGCATGGAAAATTGGCTCGACATCTTTACTTCTGGAGATACATTTGTGCAACCTCATAGCTGGTGGGGTTTACCTCCCAGTTCAGCCCCATGCAGTGTAAAGTCAACATTTCCCTGATACACATCACATCATCCAAAACTTTAACAAAAAGCAAATGGATTTAAACAACTGTCAGTTCTATAAATAATGGACAGAATACAAAGTCTGACAGATCATGTGAAGGCGAATAAAAGGATTAACTAAATCATAGAGAGATGGAGGGAGGGAGGGAGGGGGGGGGGGAGAGAAAAGTGAAATTATTTGGTTGCTGACTCTTCAGGCAGGCTCTGGGAAAGAGAGCACGCTCTGGACAGCAGCGATCAGTAACTCCATTCGACAGATGGATCAGAACGGTCCTGCTCGAGACCAGACTAAAAGCTCAGGGTCACATGACTAGTGGATTATCATTAGCCCAACTGACACTGGGGGAGGGAAGCTAGCATGTCACCACATGCTTCCTGATCACTTCCTTTCGACATTTGGTTTTTCAAACCTAATTCCTTCTTCTTTTTTTTTTTTTTTAAACATACATTTAATTTAGAGAAGATTTAACCTGGTAAATAGAATTAAAAGCAGAATTGAACTCCCAGATTTGTGAGCCAAGTCTGCAACCTGACGGATGGATATTAAAACCCAATTGGCCAGTTTACTAATCACAGGGAAAACGTTGGGGGCACAAGTGCACAAAATTCATTACCCCTCAGACTGCTTAATCCATACCACACACGGCGCGTCACTCTGCAACTTCTGCAGGGCTGTCATCTTCCCGTGGCCCTGCAGAAAAATCATCACCGAGGAAGCTGGGAAACATTCTACCGCCGTATGCATGCACGGGATGATCGACTGCCCACATACTGAATTAAATGCTGAGAGACACTGACCTTTACCTCTCTCTAAATTACAGCCAGGCTAAGATGTTTTATTGATCGTAAAAATAAATAAAAAAGGCGCACACTGTTGACGAAGATAAACAGACCTCCTATGTCATTTGAATTGGGCTGTGAAACATTGACAAAGATGTGTTGTTATCGTGTTCAAATTATCAACGTTGAAAAAATATAGTAGTTTCACGTTAAATGGTTATATATTTATTTATTTTATTATTTGAATCGCGTGTTAAGATGGGGGATGTAATTACTATACGGCATAATTCAAAGAGAAACATCTTCAATAAAATCTGTCATTGTTAACAACTTCCTGTTTTGTTTTTTCCCTCTGCTGGTGCTTGGGGCAAAAATCAAGAAGTAAAAGGCGACAACAAAAGCGGTGAATGTATACGTCTGCCAAGGAGCTCATTTCCTACTAAACCGGGGCTATAGTAAAAGAAAAATATACACAACTTCCATGACACAAGAAGAAAAGGGTTGAAAGTGCAGAGCAATGTTATTGTTGAGATTTAAAGATGGCAGTGTTACCATAAGATAAGGAACAGAGATGATCAATGCCAAGAGTTGTAAAGAGAATTTCAATGACAGTAAAACTGAAGGAAAAAGATTGGATGGGAATAATACACAGTTAAAGCCAGTTGGGTTAACATGATGCATCCAAGAGTGCTACAATACTTTTGCTACTTGTGTGATAAGAGAAATACTAATCAAAACACTCAATCCGAAATGCAAAGAAAAACCTTTGAAGAGTCAAAAGCCTAAAACTAAATTTGTTGGAAAAAGACAATAAGGTAGTAGACACGTCACATCTCATATTTACCCTTCAGTATTTTAAGTACTTTTGCATTTTATGTTTTAATTGTATGATGTTAATTTCTATCTTATTTTTGTAAAAGTTAGCAAGAACTGAAGCTTGATTTGAAAAGAGAGAAAACTAACACAGACAAATATTTGCTTGTCGCTGAAAACAGTTCCGCCTTTTTCTCATCTTTTGTAATACAGTTCAGTCGTATTGTGTTTGATAGTTATTCCCTAGAAATACTCCATATGTTACACATGTCAATTAGCCAAAGAGTTTTTTCATGAATTGCGACAACATACGCCACAACTCGACATTTTACAATCATGGTATTCAGTGAATCATCTATACCAACAATGGGAAATGTGCCAAAAAAATCTATCAGCCAAAAATGATTTTTCATGCTAGACAAATATTTAGTGAGCATTGCCAAGAGCGAACTCGGCAAGAAACATTTATCAAGAAAGAAAAAAACAGCAACCAACACACGACGAACAGTACAGAGCTGAAATACACTTGGCAGACACTGAACACATAACCAATGTATTCTTGGACCAGTTATGAGTTTTCAGTTGCAAACGAGAGCTCTTTGTTGCGCGACATCTTTGACAGCGAGTTGCTTAACCTCCAGCAACAAATATCTCAAAAACGGATCCGCTACTACTCTAGTGTTTTGAAAAAAACATCTGCATCCATTTGATGTTCAGTTCTTTTTGTTGTTGAGTGCATGTCGTACATGCAAGAAACCACCTGCTGTACCTTGTATCATTTTTAATAAGCAATATGTCAAATGCAAAGAAAGGGCAGCAATTAAAAAGCATTTATCAAATATGCATTAGTTGCCAGAGTTGTGTATTAGCGTCTACTTTTGGACACTAGTTGGTCGGGATGAATCTTCATGAAGCAGTGTTAACATACATCAGTAGATGTTGCTCTTGGCATCAAATGATCAAAAGTTTCATTAAACCATAAGCAAAAAGCCAAAGATTATACAGGAAGTTGTGCCATCTAGCTAGCTCTGAAAATTCACAGACCTTTCTTTGCATCTTGACGTGTCAAGACTCACAGGCTGATGGTACTTCGGAGATAAATTTAGTTTTGCAAAAAGAAAACCCAACCCATCCAGTCGGTGATCAAAAATGAAACCAACATTTTTTTTTTTGTTCTGTGTGGCCCAGTTACAAATGCCTCACAGACCTGATTGTTGTAACGGGAAACTGGACTAGTTACAGCAATGACTTCTTGTTTTGGATTCACAGTGACATGTTGACTAAATATTTCTCTGTTATATACTCAGCAATTACATTCTAAATTTTAGATACTTCTACAGAAAAAAAAAGGTTCAGGGGAAATATGTGTTTGAATGTTTGCTCTTGCTTTTAATTTGTTATTAATTTGCTGTTATATTTGAGCAGGAAAAAGAGATAAGAGCCATCGATTGCAACAACTAGATGGGTTTTTGTGAGATTTTTATTGGTCGATAAAGCATCATTTAATATTTATACAGAGTATACGGATACACCAAAATATTGTATTTATTAATTAAGTTTGCTTTTAAATCTTATTTATTTTTTATCATAGTTCTTATATCTAGGTGCTTGTTTCTGTTTTTATATTGCTTTCTGGTAATGAAAGTTATTTTGATTCTGAAATGGTTAATATATCAATAAATGAGCTGTAATATAAAATAATTTCACAGCGTTTGTTAATTTTTGTGTTTCTTTCAACGTAACATCCTCCTTTGCCAAAGTAAAAGTGTAAATCCTGTGATGGCCTGAGGACGAGAGGATACAGCCCCCTCTCCGGCAGCTTTTTAAAGCTGATGTTCGGACATATTTTGGTTTCAAAACAAAAACGAAAGCAGTTACGAAGAGTCATTACTACAAACATATCTTATTTTTTTTTTCTCTACAGCTTCGCAATATATCGCACCTGTATCGCGATACATATCGTATCAGTAGATACATAGGAATGTAGTCACAACAACAACTAAGGTTGTTTTTTTTAAATTCTGCGCTTACTTAAAGGTGGTAGAAAAGCCTAACGGATGGATGTATAAACAGAGGCGATGGCACCACTGAGAGCTTGAAAGCATATTTGCAAGAGTGTTATTACAGTGAATGTGAGAGAAAGTGTCAGCGGGTGAGTCAGCGAGCTGTCAAACGTATGCACTTCATTACACGGGTGTTCAGACACACCAAAATATTGTATTTATTAATTAAGTTTGCTTTTAAATCTTATTTATTTTTTATCATAGTTCTTATATCTAGGAGGTGCTTAGTTCTGTTTTTCTATTGCTTTCTGGTAATAATTTTTTTTTTTTTAATTCTGACTATATACTAAATATATCAATAAATGAGGTGTAATATAAAATAATTTCACAGCGTTTGTTAATTTTTGTTTTTCTTTCATCAGTTTTATCTTGACCTTTAAAGTATATACTTTATTGAATATTGTTTTGATTGTTTAAGCGCTTTGTGACCCTAGTCTGGAAAAGCTATACAAATAAAAATTACCTTCTTACTTACTTCGCCAAAGTAAAAGTGTAAATCCTGTAATGGCCTGAGGACGAGAGGATACAGCCCCCCCCCCCCCTCCGGCAGCTTTTTAAAGCTGATGTTCGTACATATTTTGGTTTCAAAACAAAAACGAAAGCAGGTACGAAGAGTCAATACTACAAACATATCTTATTTTTTTCGCAATATATCGCACCTGTATCGTGATACATATCGTATCAGTAGATACTAAGGAATGTAGTCAGAACAACAACAACAATTAAGGTTGTTTTTTTTTAATTCTGCGCGTGTTTAAAGGTGGTAGAAAAGCCTAACACATGGATGTCTCAACAGAAGGAGCTTTAAAGCATATTAACAAAGAGTGTTATTCCAGTGAATGTGAGAGAAAGTGTGAGCGGGTGAGTCAGCGAGCTGTCAAACTTATGCACTTCATTACACGGGGGTTCAGACTCCTCTGGGGGGGTTTGACGCCCTTTTTTATTACAGGCGAAGACAGTAAAACAGCGTGTGTGTGTGTGTGTGTGTGAGTGAGAGAGTGTGTGTGCTGCCGAGAGTTATCGACGTGACCTTGTTTGAATTTGGGGAGCCACACACTGGAGGTGACGCTACAAAACAAACTTCACATTCGTGCTCGCATGACAGCGAGCGGAGGAAGAAGGAAAGAAGAGAAGAAGAAGAAAAAAAGAGAGAAACAACCAAACCCAACAAGTTGTCGCTGTAGAAACACAACCGCGACGAGCCTCTCTTCAACTACACAGAAACATGTTTTCGAACCGAGCCTTTCGCGAGTGAAGTACGTGTTGTTTTGTTTACAAAAAAAAGCTGGAGGAATGAATATTTGTTTCGCAACGTCGCGCCTGCGAAGCGGACGGACAAGTGCGTTTGTTTCCCGCGGACTTGAGCAGCGAATAGAAATGTCTTCTTCTCACCTTCGTTCCCGCGGCGACTATCCGCTTTTCATGGAAGAAAAATTCGGAATTTGCGGCGACGACAGTCGAGCGCAGATCTCTTGACAGTCTAGTTTCCAACTGTTGGCCTCTCTCTCTCTCTCTCTCTCTCTCTCGCTCTCTTTCTATCTAGCCCCGCCCACTTCCGGCTCCTCCTGTCAGTCAAAACGACAAACTATTCATTCAGTAACACAATGATTAAATAGAAATGTTATTTATTATTTATTTGTACACGTTTATCTAATTTTATTTTGTATTGTATTCATCTTTTTTTATTTGATTCGTAGTGTTGAATATTTATATTTTGTAATGCCATCACTACAAATTCCTGTGTTAATGTGTAAATAAAGTTTTCACAGTTTAAGAATTTCTTTTTTATCCGTTTGCTGTGCGGATTATAAATATTATTTTAATCAGTTTAATGTATTTTTATTATTTTCTATTTAGAAAGGCGCTATATAAATAGAGATTATTATTATTATTATTATTATTATTTATATGTCATTTTGTGGTAATGACTCTTATTTCTATTTTTATTGTATTTTATTATTTTATTTTGTAATGCCACCACAGGAAAATCCTGTGATGTTTACGACACTGGCAATGAAAGTTTCTGATCCTATTTGACCCCCCATTAGAATTATCTTTTTTTTATTATTTTATTATTATTTAATTTATTATGCCCGAGTTGTCAAATATGTATTATTTATACATTTAAGACATTATTTAAATCTGCTCAACATGATTTTATTTTAGTATTTAGAATTTATTAGAAATGTATTTTTTATTTATTTAATTAGAATTTAGAGGGAAAGGGCAAATCGATCAGTACGTTATTTAATACATAATAAATATTTCCAGAATGTCAAATCCTGTTGTGTTATCAGTTTTATCTTGCCCTTTAAAGTATATACTTTATTGAATATTGTTTTGATTGTTTAAGCGCTTTGTGACCCTGGTCTGGAAAAGCGCTATACAAATAAAAATGACTTACTTACTTACTTTTATTACTTGAAATAGAGGTGGAAGACCACCATTAAACATTTTAAAGGTCTACATATGATGGTTTTGCATTCTTTTCATTAGCTTCAAATAACATACAGAAGGTAGATTTCCTCTTAGTCATGTTAATATCAATTGTACTACTGCCTGATTATGTAAATTATGAATAATGTGTCTTTTATTTACTAAAATATGTATAAATAAAATACAATAACATCACGTAGCCATTGATAATAGGTGTCATTATAAATAGAAGAGTGATATGTGTTATTATTTATTTATTATACATATTTTAGAAAATAAAAGGAAAAACCTTAAATGTATAAATTGTTAGATCTTTATCTTCAAATGTGTTTGAAATACCTTTTAAACATTTTGCAATTTTCCAAATAAAATGTTTAAACCAAACTTTTTTTTTTTGGTGTAATTCAGTTTTCAAATGTAATTTCTTGAATCCTGGCAACAAACGAGTAACGGTATTAGAGTTAATTTAATAGAAACAAGATTCTTGTATTTAAAAGTGTCACATGGTTGTCCGCGCACTTTTATCGACGGGCTAAGCTAGCAAGTGAACCCTTTCCTTTGCTTAAAAATACAATTGAAAAATAATTTAAAGAATGTTTGTTTTAATCTCTTATATGTTACATTCGGTTTGGTTAAGTTTTACAAACACTAACTACCAAAAAGAGCAGATTAATCATATCAAATGTCATGCAAACTTCATGTATAAGTCTTGAGACCTTGGCTCCTGCCGGAGTTTGAGTGATGTCTTCTACTGTCTGCAGTTTCGCTTAAAAAATGCATTATCATAATAACCAAACTAGTACTAGTATAACTACAGGTTGAAGGATTATTATTTTTTTGGTAAACAAAAACATTAGAGCAAATATGTAATCTTGTGATAGTTAGTTTTGTGGTTAGCTAGTGATTTTGGTAGAATAATTTCCTAGTAAAAATTACTAGTAAAGAAATATGGTAAAGTAGTAAGTGATAAGTTATTAAAAAGCTAACAACTGTAGTAGTCAATTAGCTAATGCTAACAACTGTAGTAGTCAATTAGCTAATGCTTACAACTGTAGTAGTCAATTAGATAATGCTAATAACTGTGGTAGTCAATTAGCTAATGCTATTAACTGTAATAGTAAATTAGCTAATGCTAATACCTGTAGAAGTCAATTAGCTAATGCCAATAACTATATTAGTGAATTGTTTAATGCTAATAACTGTAGTAGTCAATTAGCTAATGCTAATAACCGTAGTAGTAAATTAGTTAATGCTAATACCTGTAGTAGTCAATTAGCTAATGCTAATAACTGAAGTAGTCAAGTGGTCCATGCTAATAACTGTAGTAGTCAATTAGCTAATGCTAAAACATGTAGTAGTCAATGAGCTAATGCTAATAACTGAAGTAGTCAATTACATTATGCTAATACCTGTAGTATTCAATTAGCTAATGCTAATACCTGTAGTATTCAATTAGCTAATGCTAATACCTATAGTAGTCAATTATCTAATGCTAATACCTATAGTAGTCAATTTGCTAATGCTAATACATATATCAGTTTATTCGCTAATGCTTGTAGCAGTTTATTGTTCCACATGTAATGATATCTTTAGTCAAGAGTCCAGCAAATGCAACTTTATCTGTACAACAGTGACCTCGTCTGGGTAAAAACAGAACTTACCTCATACAAGTTCAAAGAAAACCTTAAATGTCATCCAGGTGAGTAAAAAAAACCAAATCTGATAAAAAATACATTTTATTCAACCTCTCCGCACGTTCGTTTCAATTCAATTAGGAATATTTTAATTGCTTTTATATCTCTGGGTATTGAATGTGTCCGACCCACTACGGCTTGTTGAATACACACACACACACACACACACACACACACACACACACACACACACACACACACACACACACACACACACACACACACACACACACACACACACACACACACACACACACACACACACACACACAAAGATAAAACTGCTGAATTAGTGCCTGAGGACACGACATTCATATTCTACCTAAATTGGAAATGCTGTCAATCAAAATTGTAATATAAATTATTAAATACGTTTATGGAATAAAAACAATAATAATAATAATTATCTCTATTTATATAGCGCCTTAATAATAAGACTTCCCAACATTTAAAAATAAGAATTCATATACTCAATATAAATCCAATCACACACCTGTAATATTTTATTTTTTGAAAACAAATGTAAATAAATAAACACTTCTTTAGAGTGAAATATCTCTGCCAAGGAGCCGATAAAATAATTTTTGTTGTCTGATGAACGGATCTCAGATGCTAATCCGTCAGTAAATACATTTTGATTTTGTTCAAAAAATTCCATCTGGATAAAAAAATAAAAATAAATAAAAAACAGCCACTTTTTTTGCTCGCTCCTACTATAATTGCAAGAGAACACTGCCCCCTGTTGGCCCAGTAAGCTCATTGATATGGATGCTATTTCAAATGCTTAAAAAAAAAGAACTATACAGATATCAAATGTAGGGCAAAAGTATTGGCTAATTTATGATAGTTTTGGTGATAATTTTAATTTTATAGGTGATTTTTTAAGCCCTGACTTGGCGTACAAAGATAAAAATGTAAATCTACAAAACCAATCTCAAGCTTTAAATGATAAATATTCAATTTGTGTAACATGGATCTCATGTGAGTCAATGTGTAAACAGATTTATGCCCCCAACACACACACACACACACACACACACACACACACTTGTTTGATTCCTTATCGATCCTCTAGATGAGCTGGCCTCGCTCCACATCTGAAGAGTGACAGTTGCTCCCGCAGACAGCTGAGTCAGCAGCTCATCCACACACTTTAATGTCCAGTGTGTGTTCATTTCCCAGCAGCAACACAAACCAAACACACTAAGAAAAGAGTGTGTGTGTGTGGTGCTGGTGTTGGGTGGGGGGGGGGGGGGTTGTTTACCCTGAGAGAATCAACGATGCAGAAGCGGTTATCTTCACGCTTGTGTTTATGTAGCTGTTTTAACGCAGCTGTCACGTATGGGCCCTGAAGGCCCCACACGACCACTTCAGTGCCATCATGTGAAAACTGGATCGGTGTAACAGAAACGTACAGCTCTTTCTTTCTCTCTCTCTCTGTGTGTCGTTTGTGTGACTCAAACTAAAATCAGGAAGTAACGTGACACATTGAAAGGTTGAATGTTTCGATTTACAGCTAAAGAAGAAGTCGTTGAACGAACACGAAATGTACTCGCCTGCGCTTTCATAAATCATGTCAGATGCTGAACTCAATCTGTCGCGGCCGATCAGCATATCTAATGCTCAAAGATTTGGGTCGTAAATTAGGGTTGTTGTACTTTTTTTTTTTTAAAAAGAGGACATACGGATGAAACGCCAAAAAATTGTGGGAAAAAATGACACCTTGGTGATTAAAAACCATGCTTATAATGCGTAAAAGCAAAATAACATTATTTTCGACTAATTTCTTTGAAAGAAACGCTACTTTTATGCGCAATTCTATTGAGCTTATTGCTATCATCATTTCAAATGCTAAAAAAGGTACCATATATATATATATATATGTATATAATAACTAAAAAAGAGCAACAATATTGGGTAGAACTTTCTTTTGCACCTATATCATGGTTAACTCATCAAGCTTGCAATTCTATTTTACAAGATGAATGTTTTTACTTTGGTTTCTTTTAATATTGTTTTTTGACCTCTCACAATTTTTTGTTTCCTTTTGATCTTTGAAAACCAAGTTAAGAAGTATCTTATGATTTTCTTACAAAAGACTTGTCGGCTGCGTTTTTTTTTCGGCAGGACGCCGTAACCATGGCGACGATTCACGCACCCGAGCGACGTATAATATACTATCGGTCCAATCTCTTTGTTTGACACATAATGTAACATAAAAGTATTTTCCTTCACCATTATTGTGCGATTTAATTGTGTAACAATGTCAGAATAAAACACGAGACAGAAATACAGGCGGAAATACACGATACACGTAAAGAATTACATTTTTATTTTAGAATTATGGAACTCCTGTGTGGAATTGAGGCTGTAAAACACAATGAAAACTTCAATTTGTTTCCTTTTTTTCCCAATTTGTGAATTTTCCATTTATTGCATTTTTGCCATACAATAATCTCATTCAATACTATCTCAGAGAAACACAACATTTTTACTCATTATTTTCTTCATAAAATATTGATGACAGAAAACGAGACTCGCAACAAAAGGTTAGTGCTAGTTATGTTTATTGTTTCAACTGACAAATAGTTGCAGAATTATTAACAGGGAAAAGATGGGAAATCAAAGGCAAACATAAAGTCCACTTAAAGCAATAAAACACTGGAAATCAACCATTTTTGAAAATCACTCTCAATGTTGATCAAGTGGGTGAACAGCTTTTTTTTTTTACAGCGAGTGCTATTGACATGATGACAAAATACAATATCTTAGAAAAACTTCCTACTAAAATAACAACCATTTTGTACGTACAAACAGTTTCACGGGGGCTCGAAACCCCCCCAACAAGTGTTAATTCATTTGCTTGTTATGATATATCGACGCCACCGGGTGAACACAAAAAACGAAGATTTCAAAGGGTAGTAGCTTATTTTTTTTCAATAACTGTATAACATTTGTTTTTTCAAGAAATGAAAGTATCCCCAGAAAGTTTCGGGAAAAAATCAAGAAGAAAAAAATTTTTTTTTTAAAAAATATCTCTAAAGAAAAAAAAAATGGAAATAAATCAGTGGACTACAGGTGTTCAGGACAACAACCTTCGCCAACTATATGATAGTAAGTCCAAAGTACGTACACTATATTTACATGCGTGTCACACGTGGCTGGAGTCTTCAGATCGGTGACATCACGTCCATCTCCACAGTCAGAGAGTCTATGGAACACAAAGTTTCAATGAATGGATTAAAAAAATCCCTTTTTTTTGCAGATAAAGATGAAAAGCTTTGCCTTTTTTTCTTTTATTTAGTCATATTATAAATAAATAATAAAGAATTAAATGTAAAGAACAGGGCTTTTTTTTTAATAGTTAATGGGGCAGCAAATAATTAAACTTTCTTTCTTTGCTAGTTTTACTGCATTAAGCTTGTGATTATGTGTCATGTGACAGCTCTCTCTCTCTCTCTCTCTATCTTTTGAGTAAATAAGAATTCTGTGTCAGGGCATGACTCACCCATGTGTCCAGTATGAGATTCTGGATCGTTGTGCATGAGAGAGTCCAGAGTGCGAGGAGACATGGGGAAGAGGTCGCTGGTGTTTCCGGAGTTGGAGCTGCAACACGGAAAACGGGAGAAGAAATAGAATATTATTAATGATGTACATTTTTACAAAACGTCACTTCCAGGTCCACACGGACGTGTTGGATGAAACCAGCAGTGAGTCTGGAGCAAAAACTGAAGGAACATATATTAGTGAAGTCTTTGTGGTTAGCGTGTTAGCGACGGAGGCCATGCTTGCCAGTGAGGATGTCGACAAAGAACTCCTTTACGATCAAATAATTGACCTGTTTTTCTGCCTCCTTAGGTCTTCGACTGACCTGAAGACACCTCTTAAACCACATATGGAGGTGTCAAACTCAAGGTATGGACTGACAAGTCAGTTTTATGCTAACAAAACAAAGTAGATATGTTGATATTATGGCCTATAAAGATGCTGCAACATCAAATATTAAAGAAAGGAAATAAATAAAGACATTTAGAGAAAATGAAAAAACAGAGATATATATAAGTATAGCACCCACCTTACTTATGGTACCAATAAAACAGTGAACTCCCATGATGCCTTTCTACACCCTGCTCTATTTAGTGAAGGACGATTGGTCGCTCAACCACCGGATTTAACATCTACGTCTGTTACTAAAAGTGATCGGCAGCCTAAATTTGGTTGGCTGGGCGGCAAAGCATGTTCAGATCACCGTTACCGAGAGGGTTTGTTGAGGTCAAGGTCAAATAACTGTTAAGAGAAAAATGTAATTGTCACTTCTTTGGACAAAATTCTGTTCAGCCTTGTCTAACTTTGACCCCCAAGAGTGATTGAGTTTGACACCCCTTCTTTAAAAGCTAAACTTTTTTTTTTTTAAAACAACAACGTTGATCAACCAGTGAGGATCAGAGATACAACCAGGATGCAGTTAAATGTTAGGATGACGAAATCACACGACACATTTTTAAAGGCGAAGACTTGATGATGGAAAAAAAAAAAAAGAGTTTCTAGGATCTACACCCAACACTGATACATGTCGTGACCATTCACACAGACGCACAACACTAGTCTAGATGACGCCAAAACAGACACAAGAGGGGCTTGAATGTGCAGCTGATGATCGACGAGACACTTGTGACGTTCCAGATCTTACACCACAGGCAAGTGAGGATGAGCCGATCTTTTTTTTTAAAAAAAGTCTTTCTCGTTTTGAAACAGCCGTCAGTCATGGAACTGCGGCGCCCGACGACAAACACACAAAAAAAATGACAGGATGCACACACAGCCCTGCATGCCGCCGCCCCTCCCGCCCCAGAGCGCCTACCACGAGAATCCGTTCGCTAGCAGCTCACTGTCCGGCAAGTCCATGAACACGGAGGGACACCTACGGAGACATGTCAGGATCTCACTGAGCAAGCCTCACACAGAAGCTTCGCCCGAAACCTTCGCTACAATGTGCGGCCTTAAGACTTGCTCCTGTCAATCACTTAGCCACCTGTGCGTTCCAAATGATACTCGGGAGTAAAAAAAAAAACAAAGTAATACCAGGGAGCGTTACATCAGCATGTGAGATTTATATTTTCACTTCAAGTTTCAGTCTCAGTGTCGGGCTGTAACAAAATGACAGCGGCTTTGTTCTGCTTTCTTTGAATATTTGGCAACATTTCCTTTTGCAGAAAAAGAGATGGAGACATGTTGCTCAAGAGGAGAAAAAACAGCTGCTGACTAACGAGCGGTGAAAGAGTTCGGGAAACTTACGGGGTCACGCAGATGAACTTCTTCTTCAGATATGGCTGGATAGCTGTGGGAGAAAAACAATTGAACGATTTGGATTTTATTTTTTTCTAAGCTTGGCAGCTTTTGGACCAGACATAATAAAGATCTTTTTGTCTTCTTGTCACTCACTGTTTGTCGGGTCTCCTCCGATTTCCGGCTCAGCGATCTCCTCCGGCCTGCAGTACTTTCCGAAAGCTTCGTCCTTGGGAATATCGGGGTACAGGTAGACGAGCGGCGACACCAGGATGTTGGTGGCGTCCATGATCTTGTAACCCATGATGATGTCGGCGAACGACATGCTGTTGAGCTGCTGCTTGGTGTACGGCTCCACGGACTGGATCTGGGTCTTTCCTGCAGGGAGTCGCGGACGCAAGTCAGCAGGAGGGGAAAAAACAAAACGTGGACGTGAAGAACGTTGGGAATGACTCACCGCTGATGTCTTTTTCCACCCATGTGAAGGTGATGCCTCCCTCCTTGCTGCTCTCGCTGAAGCGCAGCAGGAAGGTTCCGGGTGGTTTGGGATTGAGGATGGCTCTTTCTCTCTCCTTGCTGATGAAGCCCATGATGTACCTGCAGCCATAGAAAATGCCAATATTACATTTTTATCCAGATAAGTACAGTCAGAGTAAAACTTTAAAATAAACATGTATGGAAGAACATCAGTGCCATAAGGATATTGAATTGTTTAAATTGACAATTCAAATTTTGTAAATGTTGGGTTTTTTCGAAGTGTTTAAATGTTGTTGTTTTTTTAAATAATTTGTATATGCAGCCTTTTTTGTCTGTCAGTATGTGTTTAGATTAAAATTATGCATCCAGTAGCATGATAACTAACCATTTTATTTAGTAATATTTACTACAACTCTGTTTCTTTTCCATCTTTTTATATATTTTTAATCGGGATGTTTTCCCTTTAAATAATTTCAATAATCATTAAATAATATACTATATTTTACTATATTAGGCTCTGAATAAAACAACAATAATTTAAGGTTAACCGTTTTTCTCTTCATCTCGTGATATTTCGTACCTTCTTTTTCTGGCTATATGGTCCCTTAAAACCATATAGCGAGGCCCCTGAGGACTCCTGATCTCACTTCATCCCCTCTCTTTGAAGGCCCAAGCGACCCGTCTTTGCCGTGTGTTAAGTTACCATAGTCTTATCAAGGATTTTTCAAATGCTGAAAAAGGTATTGTATAGATAAAATGTAAAGCACAGAAGTGTTTTTCAATACAAATGATGCGTCATTTTTATTTATTTGAGCTTTCTTTGAAATTGAAATGGCCTTAATTCAATAACAAGTAGCGCCAGACTGAACAAATAGACAAAAATAAACTGTAAATGAACTATTATTGGTCCACTTGACATGGCCTCAGGATCTTATGAAAGCACTCGGTAAGAAAGTTTGAGTTGAGGTGTGTTTAGTTGAAGACTGATGACTACTTGGAAAAGTGAGGGGCCGGAATGTGTAGACTAATGATACGATACATGATGGCAGAGAGTAAGCAGAAACCTTCAACAGCCATCGAGGCCTGAGGTCGTGCCGAGGAAGAACAAAGTTTATTGCAAAGCCAGGAGGATGTAAGTCGACAGGTGGAACTTTAGTGACTTGTATGAAAGAATTAGTAACTGTATGTTTGTGTGACAGAGAAATTGGCATTTAAATAAAAGAATCTTATCTTCACTTACATTTCTTGATAATTAAATCCTAAACTGGTTTGAACCGTCTTTTTCTTATATGCAATTCCAAGCAAAAAATAAAGTTATCTTAGACTTTAATGATCACAAATTGAGTATACGGAACCCCTGCCTCACCAACAACTCTGGAACTCTTTACCATCTGGACTCAGAAACATGGACTCATCGTCACACATCATACATGTACTTACTGCGTTTTAATGTGTAATGTTTCTATTCTGTTTTTATGATTGGCTTTTTAATTCCATGTAAGGCGTCCTCGAGTACCAAAAAGGCGCCTCTTACAAAAGTGCATTATTATTATTATTATTAATAGAATAAAATATTTTATATTAAATAAGCCATAAATTGAGGAATTATTCTAATTGAGTTGCCTATAATTCAAAGTGTGAAACTGTTGAAAGGTGAGTACATGGAAACACAAAACAAAAATATGTACAGTTAAAAATATAAAATTTTACAGAAACTGATAAATACGAGATTGAAAAAAATTACATGTTAATGCTTGACTTCTTAATTGGTATTTTTCATTCATTTAACTTAAGTTAAAATTATATTTAACATATCAGAAAACTTTTATTTCCAGTATTTTAAACACAACACAGGAGGTTTTTGTGGTGTTGACAATATAGAATAGAATCAATAAAACACATTTAATTTAAAATAGATAAAGAAAACGCAATTAAATAATACAGTAAGGTTGGACATATACAAATTAAATACTTTATAACAATAAATACATTCAATTATAATTCAATCCAATGATAAATACAGTTTGCGTTAGTAACAATTAACGGAATAATTCATCAAAAGTTAAGAACTTAAGGCCATCATTGTGTCTGAAGGAATCCGAGCAAGTGGTGATTGATTGTCACTCACCCTTCATTCCACAGAGCCAGGATGTACTTCTTGACCAGGTCTATTATGTTGTCCAGCCACACCCAGAAGGAAAACCCTTTGCCTGCCATGTTTTCCTGCAGAAGATCAACACACTGAAGCAACAGCATCTCTAAAAATAAAACCTCTTGAGCAGGTGACGTACTTTACAGAACTTGGCCCAAGTGATCTGGCAGCCTGAGTAGTTGACTGATGGTCCTAGGTGGACAAAAAAATATCTTGATTATACAGCTCAGGTTAAGGACGTTTTTAGCACCGGATCTTACCTAATAGTTTCTCTGCCAGCGTAGTGAGCTGCTCAATAGTGAGACCTCTCTTGGTGGTGGAGGAGAACTGCCAGCTGAGAACCTCAGCCACCTGATCCCACGTGCCGACCGGGGGTTTGGTGAAAAAGTTCACGTTCTGTTTCACAAAAAAAAAGAAGTATTTCCTTCATTTAATCCACAAGGAGTCCATCACAGGTGGGGGGGGGGGTGTTCTACCTTCGGGTGGTTAGTCAGCATGTTGTACCAAAGTATGGAAGCCCAGGCGTTTGGCATTTGGCAAATGTTCGAAATGACCACCACAGGCAAGGAATGAGTCTGTGTGAGGAGAAATAACCTCAGTTTAAATTGTGAATGAATAAGTTATTTTCTATTATTTAAAAACTAGGCAAAAAGATTGAATTAAAAATAAAAAAGTTCCAACCTCAAGATCAATTTTCAAGCCTTGGTGATAGACTTCTGTCTCAAACGTGATCAGGTGAAGCTCTTCGGTGACGATGAGAGAAGCCTGAAAAGGTTTTTTTTTCCACAGCTTAATACAAAACAATTAAACCTGGCACACGTTTGTCGGACTCACGTCACTGTTGGTGCGCCCGCCGTTGCCACACCTCTGCTCTCTCAGAGTCTGAAAGGAAGGAAGACGAAGTGAGCGTGCTGTCAATCAACAGCAACTGATTTTCTTTTTTTAACTCATCTCACCAGATGTTTAAATTCTGCGGAGAGACTGCCGTTGTTGGATTCCTCCATATTCATAACCTTCGTGTTGGTACCAAGAATGTTGAACTTTCTTGACCTAAAATATGAAACGGAAAGAGAGTTAAGACACACAAAGAGGACACGGGAATATTATTGACGCACCCTCTGATGGCAGCAACATCCCCAGATTCTCTGAAACACACAATAACACAAAAGAATATGGATTAGTTCGGTCGTCAGTACGACAGGGTGATAATGGCTGACTCACTTGTCGATGCAAACTTTAATTTTCAGCTGGTAATTGAGTTCAGGAAATTTCACCAGAAGTCTGAAACCACAGAAATTAAATATTGACATATTGCAGTAACAGTCATGAACAAAGAAGCGCATGACTTTATTTTTTTATTTGACTCACCTGACTTTGTTTGTGAACTGCACCCCGGTTTTAATAACAAGAGGCCTGTCTGGATGCATGGGCATACACGGCTGCCGCTCAACCACAAAAGCACTGGACAAACGCAAGGATGATGATCAGATTATGCCAACAAATGTCAAGAAAATATAAAGAAAAACTGATGAAAATTCAGAGTTACAAAGAAAAGATTAAAGTTCCAATAGTCATCAAGTGAAACCTAAAAGCGAACCTCTTCATTAGACTTCTGAACAAGTCGACAATTTTCTCCTCCAAGGCTGGACGGTGCTGAATAATGGGGTCTCCCTTGTAGGAAACCTTCTGTTGAAGCTCCTCCAGCTTCTTGATCTGCTGACGAATCTGAAGCTGTGACTCGGCCAGAGACGTGAACCTGTTTTACGAATCATATTAGCATGATGGGAAAAAAATATGAAGCAAGAACCCGATGACCACAATCCAACTCACCAGGTCTCCAGGCGGTCCAGACAGATATTGGGCGGCCCGCCGATACAGGCAATCTGCTGCCTTCTTTTCCAGTCGGCAAGTTCCTCGTCGGTCAGGTTCTTCTGCACGTAATCCATGGCGGTCAGCAAACCTCCCATTTCAGTCACTATTTGCTGTAAAAAAAAAAAAAAATGTCATGAATTATGACATGTATAAAAAAGCCAATTATCATAAATAGAAATCACATAGAAATTAAGTATATGGATTTTTCTGGAAAGGGAAGGAATAACTTTTTGAGTTTAAGAGCAGCAGTAGAAAATGGAGTGTTTACGAACAGGTAACACTGTGACTTTTGGAGATAAGCTTTTGATGAAATCAGTCACAGCTGCTGACGTCATCATTTAGTGGCACAGGATGTGGTTCGATTGCGACACCAGCATGCAGCCAGACTCTTAATGATTAACAGGTGCATGACTTAATGTCATGCTAGTTTATTTGAAATTAAAAATGGGATATAAAAAGGATTTGATTATGTCATTTCCTTTAAGGGTACATACGTTTGATTGTGAGACTTTATTAAACCAGAAATGATCCGGTTTCACTTTCAGCAGCTACTGATGTGGCTACTGTTTGGTTTTCTCATTCGTTACTTCATAGTGAATAAAAAACTTCAAAAAACACTAACAAAAAGATGCTATAAATAATTCAAAATTCCAACGCCAAGTCATTTTAATGTGGCCAGCTGGATAGTTGGCTCAAAAGTAGATTTCAGTTACAGTTGATATAATGACCTTTAATGAGAAGGTAATATATTAGGAAAATAGATTATAAATGTCAACAATTATACATACTTATACAGACTTCTTAACGCTTGTGTTACCTCATGGTCAAGGTGACCAAAGGCCCGAAAACAAATGTTTTTATGATATCCCTTGTGATGTCTCTGGGTCACCGACCTCCCTGGCTTCTCTAAGCACTGTATTGATTATATAGCGTTTGTTAGTTTTTGTGTTGCAATTTAACTTCCGGCTGCTAGATGGCAGCATTCATTACGTAGAAGAATATCCTGTGGGATCCCGGCCATGACTGAGGACAAGAGGATATTTGGCCATGTTTTGGTTCAAAAACAAATAACGACTTTGTCCAGAGCCATGCATTCCGCAAAGAGTCAATAATCAGGCAATACTAAAAATATATTGTCGTTACTACAGTATCGCAACATGTTGTATGGGTGCGCCTGTATCGTGATTTGTAATACACACCCTCCTGAGCTGGTCCAGAGCGCTCAGCATCTGCTCCAGCTGTGCCATCTTCTGTCTGGCAGCAGACGCCTGGCTGTTGCCATTGAGATCTTGAGAAAGTTCTGGAAAGACCGATGACAAAGCAGCATCTTATGGATTTACCTTGCATTGCTTTGATTTGAAATATTAACAGACATTTAAGAAACCCACCTCCTTGACTCTTCAGTGTTTTGTAATTAAAGTCAAAGTCGTCCTGTAGGTTTTCGAGCATTTTCATCTTCTGCTCCATATCCTGAAAAAAAAGAGTTGCTTTTTAATTTAAAAACATTCCATTCAGTTAAAACAAAGACTAACCTGCACACGTTTCCTAATGTCTTGAAGGTTGTGTTCGAGAATCTGCTGCTTCTCCGTCACGACTGTTCCGGATGGATGAGCAGCCTGACCATCCTTTTGGAGGTAAAAAGAAGATACATCTCAGTGTTAACGCCACAGCTCAAAGTCATAGTGTCGTGAATACCTGGGCAGCAGAGGTGGCGTTCTGCAGAAGCCTTTGCTCCTCCCACAAGCAGCGCGCAACGATGCGTGCGATCTCCATGGGCTTCTCCAAGTATTTGCTCTGCAGATGCTGCTTTATCCGACGCAGGTTATGTTGGTAGAGAACATTGTTTTCCTGCAGGAATCTACTGTACTGTTGGTCGATCTCCCCCAAAAGATTGTGGAACACCAGGGTGGCGTGTGACTCCTTATTGGCGGCGTAAGCCCTGAGCAAAGAGTAATGATTGATCAGATTATATATTGATAAATACACGTAAAAACAATCATTAAAAATGCATAAATACATACAAAACATATACAAATACATAATTTAAAATGTGTCAACAAATTAGAAGTGCATTCAAGCACGAGGGAGAGATCTGTTGTAGCATTCAATGGCAGAAGAAACAAAGGATATCTTAAAACTTTCCATTCTGCAGTGCATGGAGAGGAGCCTGTTGCTGCGGATACTTGGTTATTTGTAAAGGATATTCAAAATACAAACATTATGAAAACAGATTTTAAGAGTTTGGTCAGGTCAGCTGTAAACAGAATAAATGCATTGTCAACTTTTAATTCAAATTATAAATTACATGTTGTCCTTCGCACCAAAACTAGACCCAAAGTGCCCAAAACTCAATTATTAAAGTCTTGCCTCTATGGAATATAACGTTTATTTCACTTATTTGTATATGTAAATGCTCTGTACCAGCCACTAACTCGTATAAAGTGTGAAGAGAAAGATGACAAGCTTCATTAAAAACCTTATCTTGCAACCATCTGTTTGACACATACGCAATGGCACTATTGATATTGATAATTCTAACACCTCTCCAGCAGTTTCCTAAGGTAAGAGACCCAGAACTTCATCAAATTGAACCCACTAATTTTGAGTTACATTTTGCAGATGCTCTTTTTTTGTTAAAAATCTGAAGATGTGTGGAGAAAAAGGTTTAACACCTTGTCTGAAGTCACATTAGCAAACAGACCTAGAGTTTTAATGGCACAGTTGTCTTAAATGTTCCAGATAATATATATTTTTTCTCACTCAAACCATTCAGTCATTTTTTTAATTCAATAAATGTACATTGAACCCCAAGATGAGAGCCTGGAATGGGATGTGAACCTCACCAGTCCTGACTTTCGATCCATGGAGCAAGGAACTGCCGCAGCTCCATAGGGAAGCTATCACTGTACAGGTGATACAGTTGCTCCAAGTACTTGGTCTCCAGCTGCTGCAACTGGTTCCACTGCGCCATCCTGACTCACCTCCTATAACAAACAGAAATCAGATTCTGTCAAATCATAAACACATAAAATAAGGTTTTTCAGCTCAAAATTGATCGAAATAATGTATATTTTGATGTTTATGGATCATTTAAATCAATAAAAATCAAGTATAAATTCAACAGTATTATTTTAACTTTGTTACTTTTTCCATTTAAACAATGGCTGTGTGAAAACACTTTGCAGCTAAATGTGGACGAAAGTGAAACTCTGGTTATTGCACCTGATGGTAAGGTTCCATGGTTGAGTAAGTACTTGGGTGACTTAGTCAGTCAGTCAAACTGAGAAACCTGGGTGATGTATTTGACAAAAACATGTCTATGGTTCAACACTGCAGAAAACTGACCAGAAGCTGAGAAAAATCTCTAAGATGTTGTGACAACATGATCTGGAGCTTGTAATCCATGCGTTTGTGTCTTCTCGTTTAGACTTTTGTAAAAGTTTATTTTGGTGTCTAAACAAGAAGGAGCTGGCCTAAATACAAAACTCAGCAATGGGAATTCTGACCAGCTCTAGTAGAAGAACTCACATTTCCCCGATCATTAAAACTCTTCACTTCGCTGCCAGTTTCTTTCAGGATCAACTTTAAAATTCTGGTTCTTACTTTCAGATCTATTCATGGTCAGACTCCTCCTGACATCAGTGATCTGATCCAGCCTTACACCCCAGCTCGGGCTCTGAGGTCTGTGGATCACAATCTACTTATGGTTCCTGAACACGCTTCCGGACTAGAGGAGAGAAATCATTCCAGACTGTTGCTCCTAAGCTTTCGACGATCTTCTTCTCCTTCTGTGTTTGATGGATCTACTGACTCCTTCAAGAAACATCTTAAGACATTCTTATTTGTGCAGGATTTTCCCTGATTTTCTGGGACTCCTGTGTTCGTCTTATGTATAGTTTTATTTTAACTGTGTATTGTTTTTGATTGTTAAAGCGCTTTGTGACCCTGGTCTAGAAAGGCGCTTTACCTTTATTTTACTTTACTTACTTTACTTTAAATTGTATTTACTATGTATTTTTTTCCTTTAAAAAGTGGAGGATGAATAACATATGTTTTTTGTTTTTTTTAAGCATGACACTTTCCAACCTTCCTTCATCATTGTATAACATTAAACAACATTCATCAAGAAAACTGTGTTTTAGCCTCAGGCGGATGAATCAATTGACAGCTTATAAAATGTAGTTGTTTTGAAGCTTAAAATGCATATTATTTACAAAGGGCAGGGCTGATGTAGTCTAAGACACTGAAACCAGATTTAGAGTTCAACGAAGGCATTATTAATTCAAAGCCACTTCCTGCTCGGTGAAGCAACACCGCTGATAAATACAGACGTAAATGAGCAGCTGTATCCTTCGTGAGCACGTAACAGTTGACGTTTGGCCTTGTCCTAGATCAGTTACATGGGGGCAATATATTCTCAAATCTGGATTGGGTTGTAAATCAGTCCAGAAAATCCCAAAGGTAAATTTGATGCCCTTTAACCTCAGAGTAGTTACTACTCCACAACATAAGGAAAGGTATTTTACACAAACAGTTCCAAGTGACTTAATATGACTTTCTTCCTGTTCTGCAGGAAGGTCTTAAGCATGCGAAGTGTTCCTTATTCTATTAATCTTTACTTGAACTCATTTTTGTTTCTCATCTCTGACACATTCCAAAAATTATATTTAGCTTTTTGTTTTTAACCAAGTTATTTTTACAGTAATTTATGTGAGTAATATCAATTACTACACAGAAATATTTTTACACTCTTTTAATAAATATTTAAGTACTGCCACCTTTGAAACTGGATCATTGATCCGTAAATATTAAACAACAACCGCAAATGTTTCTACAGAAAAAAGGGAATCTTTCCGGAAACTTAATCAGAAATGACACCAAATAAAAACAAAACGATAACATAGTTGACTTGATAAATTCAGTCACTGCTGTCGTTTACCAATACTATGATTAAATATTTTAAAAATGTATATCTCAGATCTACAACACAAACTTCAACTCAACCTATAGAAGTGTAAAGATCCGTTTATTGTGAATCACATATGTGTGAACTCACACATGACAGGTTAGGTGGGGAAGCCTTCCTCTTACTGTAAAGATGTATACGAGTAAAGAGGAAATTGTAATTCTTGTCAAAACTAGCCATAGGGGAGAAAAGATGAGATATGATCATACTTGTTTGATAACTATTTTCGTGAGTTTAATTCTTGCTGAATATAATCTTCTTCAATAAAGATTTTCCACACCTGCCTAAAATATGGTCTTTTTTTTAATATAAATACGCTTTTAATGACATAAGATAAAATAACGTAATGTTATGTTTATGTTGGTTTTAATAGAGCTGATGATCACAATCTTGGAACTTCATTTATTTATCATGGGTTGGAATATTAACATCCATTAAATGTTATCTTTACTTCATTATGAACTGGACTAAAGTGCCTGTTTTACCTTCAACATTATCCTAATGGGATGTTGGCCTAAAAGTTTCTCATATTTCACATGTATCGATCTCAGTACATTTGCCTTGACTTGTCATTATTGTGTTACAAATCGCCGGATGTTTTTTGCCCCAAGATACTGTCCATCAATCCTCCTTCAGATGTATTATATAAGGGCATGCAATAGCAGTAAATAAGAGTGACTCAGGTGGTCATAAAGTCGAGCAGTGAGTGTTTCCCTTGCGGCCATGTTGTGTTTACTGACGTGAAATCCACTGCATCACTGCACGTTTCTGCGACTCACAATAGAATCAATGACATCACAGTATTATTAAAAACACAAAAATATGCATCACAACGTTGACCCATTATATACAAAGCATGTTGTAAAAAATATCAAAAATAGTTTGTAAAATACTTATGACAGGTCAACGAACCCCGTCATAACAATGTAACAACAGTTATAACAACTTCATGACTTCTACTACTAATGCAATACGTTTCTATTTTTTGTTTTAGATAGTTTTATTTATGATAAGCAACGGTTGAATAGAAACCGAAAACAAACGGAAATACGTGTCAAAAGAAAGTAGAGTTAGCTTACCTTTGCTAGCGGTCAAGCGTCGAGAAAAAAAGTTCGCTCTTTTGTACCACTTTTCTGAGCGTAAACACTGACAAATATAGCCAGCGACTGACGGTGAATCCCCCCAAACAAACCAGTGACAAAAGAAACTAGTTTTATTCCTCGTCCTGGCAGCAGAACTCGACCCCGCCTCACGTACCGACGTCGACCCGCCTCTATGCGGCGTTTCCCTTCGCCGAGGAGCCCCGTGTGTTCGATTGGCAGCTCGTCGGACCACTCGTAGACGATGTTATATCTCTCTGGCCAATCAGATCCACCGGTGACACATTGAGGCGGGACTTCACGTCGTGTTTACTGCCGTCGGTATTGCGCTGTTCCATCTAATAAATCTCCCGCCGGGAATGAGTGAGAGAGCAGCGTGTTCCGGAGGGAGGAAGTAGCAATGGATGGAAGAGCCAGGCTGGAAGTCATCTGAATTACTGGCAGCGTTACGTCATCGACACGACAATAAGCTGTACAGATCATTATTCTTCATCATCTGAACACATTTTTCAACTTTGACGCAGATTTCAATTCGATTTATTGCAGTTTGAACCTTGACATTTATTTTTTAAATATTAATAATAACTAAACAAAAAGTTAGTTTGAGTCACAAAACAATTAAAAGTTTATTTACGCTTTCCATTCAATTTATTTTAACTGACATTTTGCAGCACTAAATAAAAAAGAATCTCCCATAATCAGCCAATGATATATAACACACATGGAAACAATTTATAAATGTGTAATTAAGTGTGCAGAAATATTATTTTTTATTATTATTAGTTATGTGTTATACAAATAAAGAAAACTCTCACATGGTGAAAACAAAGCTTATTTGATCTGCTTTTCACTTTTCTCTCCCAGGCTCTCACAGAAAAGCTCTCCCCATAATCGTCTTCTCCGACAAATTGATTATATTAATGGCGTTCCATCCTGCAGTGTGTCGACCACCACACAAGCTTGCGTCACGCCAAGAGTACAAACCCACACACTTCTAGTCCCGAGGGATGAAAATCGAACCCCTTTACACACTCGCCATGTTGATGTTGCACCTCACAAATTCAAGCCTGACACTGACGCTCAAGATAAAAACCAATATATACTCGGATTCTTAGCTATACATTTCATTTACATCTTCACATGGTGTCATAAAACCATCCGTGTTCCTCCTGCAAAGGTTCTAAAACCAAATAAAGTGAATTAAATTGATCAATAAATACATATTGTTGAATTCAACCATTCAATATTCACTGAATATACCGTACTTTCGTATATATTCCTTAAATTATTTTCTGGGAGATAAATTTTTTCCGATAGATTCCTTTAAAGAAAAAAGCAACACATTAGTATTTTTTAAATCACAAATACTTTTCAAAATCTAAATTTATTGATTTGTTCAAGCGTGCAACAACAAACGTGTTAATTAAAACAAGCAGTTACTGTGTGGAAAACTTTTTTATTGCAGTAAATTAAAGCGCAAATCCAGTGGAAACTGGACACATTCACAAGGCTTTTGGTTAAGCGTATATATTACACAACACAACGGTGTAAGAATCAATCAAGCGAAACAAGTGTTTGTTGTGAATACAGTACCATTGCTCATTCATATTTCTCACATGTTTTACACGTTAAAAAGAAAAATCCTCAATTTTCATCAGCATACGTATAAACTTTTCTTTTATATAAAACTATACTTGTTAAGTTTTTAAAGAGCAAAAAACAAAAAGGAAAACCCACACATACACTCACAAGGTGACAATAATGTTACCTCCATGTTATTGCTGCTAATTTTGCAAAAATAACTCATATTTCAGCCCAAATATGGACCTAGTAAATATTTAATTGACAACATTTCCTACTAAATATAATCACATTAAACTGCCTTCAAGAGCCACATTGATAATAAAACTCTTAATAGCATTTACACATTGTGGTGGAAAAAACTAAAACTGCTTGAAGCCAAAAAACGGTCTTTTATTATCATTTTCCCACCACACTGATGCACATGACCTCGCTCCATCCATCTTGTACACTAACATATACAGTGAAACCTCCTTTTATACCCATCTTTAAATGTGCATATTATACAATTATTCTATAATAAAAATACATCTTGATAATGAAGAATATTTATACCAGTGGATGCTTGTTCAAGCTGCTGCTGTGGTGTTTCTGCTAGTGAGGCGTGAGTATGAAAGGTGTCCCTGGAGTGGGGACGGTAAAAACATGTGTTAAGGATCACTTCTAGAAAAGTCACTGTCATGAGGGGATTTTTTTTTTCGTCCTTGAGATTCGTTCATCAAGACTCCAGGTCCATGCTTCCGTGTCAGCGATCTTCAGGGACTCTTTCTACTGGGCCTTCTCTCGTTGGCCGACCTCCGCCGGGATCGGGTCCTCGGTCACGACCAGCAGGGTGTCATCTTGTGGCTCGTCCACGCACACCAGCTGGTCCTCCTCGACCACGTGACCCCCCACGCCGTTCTCCTCCCCGTCCGACAGGACCTCGTCGTCGGTCACCTCCATCATCTCGGCGCTCTCCACGATCTCCACCTCGCCGTCTCGGATCTTCTTGACGTGGAAGGTGAAGGGCGGCACCCTGTACACGGAGGTTTTGGAGCGGGCGTAGACCGTGTGATCCGGAGTGAGGGACTTCTTCATTTTGTCCTTTGAGGTCTTCATCTTCGCCCGGCGCTCCTGGTTGGGGGTCATGCGTGTGCCGAGCTTTCCGATCTTCTTCTCCAGGGTGTGTTTCGTCTTCTCCAGGTTCTCGCGGATCTTCAGCTTCGTCTTCTCTAGATTCTCTCGAGTTTTCTGCTTGGTTTTCTCCAAGTTCTCCTTGGTCTTGACCTTGTTCTTCTCCATTTGCTCCTTAGAGAAGGCCTTCTTGATGTTGTCCACTTGCTTTTTGGTGGTGCGTTGCAGGCGCTTCGTTCGGGACTCCTCGATGATCTCCTCGATCTCCACCTCGTCATCTGAAGTGACTTTGGCCGAAAGAGCCTGACCTTCCCCCTCCTCTACGATCTGCCCAAGACCCTCCACCGCCGTGCCCTCGACCACTGTCTCTGCTGTCTTAGCTGGTTTTGGTTGCTTCTCTTTGTCCTGAAAAAAAACAACAACATATTAATGGACCAGTTTGGTTGCTTGTTATCATACAGATTCTTTGTTCTTTAAGATTCAAAATTCCTCTCTAAACACTCTAGTCACTCCTTCAAAAAATGTGTGGATCCAGATGGTCATTTGTAGTATCACCAAAATCGATTGGTTTTTTTTCTTGTCCCATTGTCAATATTCAACAAGTTTTATTTTAATAATAAAAAAAATACCATTTTCTTAAAGTCAGACCAACTGATAACCACTTGCAAAAAAAACATCTTGACACAGGTGTGACGATGACAATTACAGGAGTTAAAAGTATTTGAAAAACAAGATCAGATGACCTACATTTTTATGTCTTTCAAAGTTAATCTACCATGAAGTGCGTGACAATTAACTTAAAACGTTGCCAACAACACTTTCTAAAAATAAACATGTTGAGATTGTTTGACACAATTTCTTTAATTAATGGAACAATAAAAACAATAGGAATAAGCTTAACTCTCTCTCATTTGCATCTGTATATTTGTTTATTTTATAAAATCGTAGACCATCTTTATTTTTGTATAAATCAATCACATGCGATCGTTGAATATTCAACTACAATTTAAATGTAATAAACCAATTGTATTCAACTATTTTCAGCTGGAATCAAACTAAATGTTTTTGGGGATTTAAAAGAGCCAGAGAAAAGAAGATTTATTAATAAGTTGAAACAGTATTTGTAGTTGAAAAAGGAGATTTCAATACAAAACAAATTTGGATGTCAATTTATTCTGGATGTGTAAAAATATACACTTATATTAATTAAGCAATTACATTGGATGATACAACAAATCCAGACAGACAAGTGTGTGTTGAAAGTTTGAAAGTTTTAAACACACTTGGAAATTCCAGAAGGAGAAGTATGACATTTTTTTTGGAAAAGCAGCAATAACTCTATCTAGTGGTGAAAGACAAAATTGTATGAGTCATAACTTTGACCATGTTTTTTGGTTGAACTCACTTTGATAGTTTGAGGCCACATTGAGTGCCTTGTTAAGACATACTTTATATTATGAATCAAGACGCTTAAATGAGAATAACATCGTTTCTATCTTAATAAACTCTCTGCACCTGAACTGCACTCATACATTCTGCTTTGGCTAAATAACATGTTGCCACATGTTTTAAAAATATGTATATTTAATGGTTTCACATAGTTTTGTGTTCACCAAAAATATAGATTTTGGCCAAATTAAAAAATATGGGTAATTTGTTTAAATGGCTTTGTGTCTTTTGTGTCCGATATATTTATTTGACTCCCAGTTTGTGAAAATGTCTAAATTAATTCAAATTTCAAAATGTTTCATCTTTTGTCCTACGATTTTAATAACTAACTTTTTTTTAATTTTACTTGTTTTTATAAATTAATGTTAAACCCTTTTTTAAAAAAGGTCAGGAAATGTTTGTAAGGAAAATGTATTAATCCTTATATGTTCCTGCTCACTCAAACCCTAGTTTAAATTTAGCTTTGATATAGTTGAGCAGGTTTATTTGATCCAAGTCCAAGTCCAAGTCCAAGTCCAAGTCCAAGTCCAAGTCCAAGTCCAAGTCCAAGTCCAAGTCCAAGTCCAAGTCCAAGTCCAAGTCCAAGTCCAAGTCCAAGTCCAAGTCCAACACCAGGACCATGACCAAGACCAAGACCAAGACCAGGACCAAAACTGAGGTGAGACCAAGACATTTCAGAGACCAAGAAAAAAAAGGACATTTATATTTTACACAATAAACTACTGGAGTTGCAGGTCATTATTAACATATTCAAGTCTATATTGACAACATTCTGTCAATGTATCCCTGTGGAATGGACACCAAGGAGGTCAATTTTTGTTGTCATGTCTGTTATTAAAGAACTTGACAAAAATTACAACAATCCGTTACGCTATGAGACCACTTTAACTGCTAGAGAGAGACCAGACGAAAGGAACAAAAATTAACCATAGACCGCTGAGACCAAGACAAAACCACAAATAATTGTACAAATAATAATAATAATAATAATAAATAATAATATAAATAATAAACAAAACTCATCTACCGACAACACAATCTCAGATTATATATGGTGTATATGTTATATACTTTTCCCTCACACAGGTGGTCAGAACATACAGCTTCTTGTTTCATGTTACTTCTCCAATTCTATCAGCAACTTTTACTCCTTCATAACAGGTTTTCTTTCCTGTTACCAAACTTGTCATGATCTCGGCTCATTAGTGAATCCGCAATTTGAAATCCCTGATGATACGAGGAGCTACTACTTATCACATTCCATATCCTTGATCCAGCAATGACAGTACCAATCCCTGCCATGTGGCCCTGCATCATAGATCGGACATCCATATCTGGTGTGCTCCGTATAGGTTTATTTTTGGCCCCGCCGTTCCCTCTCTCTGGATTCCATCTTTCATTCTCTGGACATTGGCCAATGCTGCATCAAGTCCCAGTTGGACATCAACACAACACGACACCCCTCACTCCCACCTAGCAACAGATAAACACATGAGATCCGGCTCCTTGTTACCGACTGAAGTCGCAGCAGGATTAACAGGTGAGGATCTCGGCTATTGTTAGGGTTTTACAGGAATAAACGCTCGTCGAACAGGAAGTCGCTTTCAAAACTAAGTAAGATAAACAGACGGCAGAGGTATGTCAAATATTTAGCAAGTCCTCAATGTGATGGATTTACGAGGCATTTACAGTAAACAGATAAACTTACGGACTCTGTTTTTACATGTCGGACCCAGCGTTATGTGAATAGGGAACTAGACATGACCTCAGATGTCTCCGTCTGCGTTTTGGCCGAGAAGCTAAATATTTGAGCTCAATTCAGTCCAGATTTGTCCTGCAGCTCTTCAAAACAGGTGTATCGGCACGCCTAGTGAAACGTAGACGTACAAATCAGATCTTCTCTGTGTAATGTCTGCTCACAGCTTTTATTTCAATGGAGTCCAAGTATAGACACCTCTCAGGACAAATATCTACAGGATGCTTATTGCAAAATGAATAGGGAGAAAGTAAAGCTAGCATCTGATTATTATTTTTATTAGGATTTACAAATGACTTCCAAGATACTTTTTCCTGTGAGGGCCATATAACCTTTTCCTTCTCTGATGAAGGCCTGGGGTCAGTTTGTAACAGGAAGTGTGACGATTGCACGGATGCCTAAACATTAAAATGTATTGTGTCTGTTTTTTTATAATATTTATATTTGGAATAAGAGCGTTCTCTTGTGCTGTGCACAATCTTAACAAGTAAAAGTTTAGCTGGCCGTAGAATTTTGATATCTTTTAAACCAGATCTTTAAAAAACAAAACATCTATATGGATGTAGAATATAACAAAAAGAAAACATAAGCCTCTATACTCTATCTCTATCCCCCACATTTGTCCCCTAAAAATAGATAAATTGACAGATAGATAAAACTATAAAAAAAACAAACATATTTTTGCCAAACCCTGTATATGAAAAAAATAAATTGAAATGCAATCGTGGAGATGGGCGATAGCATGGGGACCACTGTTTTAGACGCTTAGAATGAGATCCTAATAACCCTGTTATATGTCATTAAATATTTTTGTTTATAATATAATAAAGTGAAGCTAAGGGGAAGAGGTTCTACTCCGAGTCTTTGATGTAACCTTCACTCATTTTCTCTTTTATTGCGTTGTTACCATATGTATTAGTAATAAATAAATTTAAAAAAATGGTTTCAACCTTGTAAAAATCCCTGTCGAGTGACAAACTTTGACAACAGCATACCGTCGACTGCCAGAGGAACGAGTTCCAACCCTAGAAAGGACCAGTAATCCCTGGACGACATTTAAAACACTTCAAAGTCTTGTGGTGTGCCAGCAGGTTTTTTTTTTGGGTTGCCAAGAAATGTGATGTAAACTCCAAAAAAAGGTTCCAATAACTCAACCTCTTATAGTGGGAACACAGAGAGTGATTGTATTTATATATTATATTCATATTTTATGTAAGAGTTAGCAATCTCATAGGTCAGTTGCTGCCACAAAAAGCATTCATTCTACGGTATATGAAAGTCGAATCATTATTTAAATAACTGTGAACATCCAGTGTCTCTCTGGAGTTGGTATGCTAGCAGTTCGAAACAGCATTTCAGCAACATTTGTCATTGTTATCGTTTAATCTGAGGAGACAATGAAGCACTTTGTTGAACGTGGCGTTCAAGATTAACTTGGTTAAGACTGCTCCCTATATTTCCAATATAATAGAATGAAAAAAAAGATGCTGAATATGCACATATCTGATATCTTCGAATCATACTCTATAACAATATTTAATGATAATATTTTAGCATTTTTGTTTGGTCGGCTTTGAAGCGTCAACGTCCTGATGCAACCTTCCTCCTCTCCCGCTGATGGAAAAGTGTACGAAATGTTTGTATAAGCTCAGAGGTGAGTGTGCACTTCCTCCTGAATGAGAAGCTCTGTTCAACGTATTTACTCTCTTCATAGAGGAGAAAATCTGACCACAATGGAAAATGGAGCAGGTATATCCGTCTAAAGAGTGTTTTTGTATGTCAGGGCTAAATTTACTTCACTAGTACGGGTATGAACGCATGTTTTCGACATCGTACATACAACCTTTATGACTCATTTTTATCCAGGTTACTGATGTTGTTGTTATGTGAAGGAAATCAGGAGCAGAAATATGTGACTAGTTTATTAAATTAGTGAATTAGAAATGGAACCTTTTCCATGAAAACAACACAAACACAGACAGGATTGCATGACTTTAAATGAATACCTCTGAGAATGCATTTTTTTTCTTTCCTATTGCATCTCCATAGCAACCGGTTTGCTCACCTAGACCACGTTCTTTTCTAATACGTGTGAAAGAGAAACTTATTCATCGAAAAACTGCTTTATAAAACCAGATGATTTAGTTTATCTTATATAGATCTAAATTCTGTTCATCTGTTCTGACAATAGATTCACTTTACATCCTCAATACATTTAAATATGTTTTAATATACTGAATGAAAATATGTATTTTTATGTACATTTATAGCTTTTTTTCTTAAATAAATACAACATTTTATATTTTACGGATCATTATTATTACCATACAGATCATTATTATATAATAATAATCTCTCTTTATATAGCGCCTTTCTAGACCAGGGTCACAAAGCGCTTTGACAGCCATTCACACATACTGAAGAGCTATCATTAGTGATGTGTTGATGAAGCTTCATGAAACAGTGTCATGTTGTTTAGAGCTCACTAGGTGGCGACATCAGTTTAAAAATAATGCGATTTCATTAGAACGGTTGTTTAAAACAAAGGAAAATAGTGCAGAGACCGCCATCTAGTGAACTATAATGATACTGCTTCATGAAGTTTCGTCAGTCCATCACTAGCTGTGATGAACGTCAATTCATGAGATAATCGTTATAATAAAGTTAAAGAGCTAGATTTAAATATCATGACAAATACAGGGTGTGGTGTTTTTTAAGATATTTTGAATCATTTTTTTAATTGACAAGATTTTTTTGAATCGAAAGCCACCTTCTTGACCAAAAAGAAAAAAATCTGACCTAGTTTTATGAAAATAAAAGAGTTGGAAAAGTAAAAAACTATTTCTCCCTTTTTACAATTAGATTCCTAATGTTTCTTTTCTTTTATGCAAACAGAAAACTACATATTAAGGAAGATAAAATACACATTTTTTCGCTCAAAATGTATTCATAAAAGTGTCTTTTATTCACTAAATTTTCTGGTGACTATTTTATGCATACTTTATAAAAAATATCTCTGTGAAGCCTCATGATGCCGCCCTTATTTTTATTGTCCACTAGATGGCACCCTCTTGTTGCTAAACTCTATGATAAATAAGACTACCTAAATCATTTTAAATCTGTGTGAGCGCCATCTACTGAGGAATGACCCTTCCTGAAGCTCCATCTACACAACACTAACTGACATTTCTCTTAAATGTAAAACTTTACGAGTTTGTGTTCAAAGTTCAGGTGGAACATCCACCATCATGACATTTAGCATCCAACACGCATGCAGATAATCACACGCAAACACATGCTCCGGTCCTTTTTGGGCAGAGTGATGAAAAGGCCGTGAGTCACCGGAGCAGCTGTCACTTCCTGTCTTCCTAGTGCTCTCAGCTGTGCATTCAGCTTCACAAAGTGGTATCAGGACCGCCTGCTCCTCCCGGCCCCGCAGAGACTGACATGAAACAGCGCAGGAGGTTTACATCTATATCCCTTTGCTAGCCTCCAACGAGACGCTTTGATCCCCGAAGAGCTGCGAGTCTAAAATAAGGACGCTGATATTCACATTAACAGTAGTTGTCTACCCACCGGTGACTCAAATCTTCAACAATAGAATATCCAGCTGTCAGTTGCTTCAAGTTAGTGACTCAGATCCATTATTATTTTTCCTCTTTACCATCCCTGATGTCACCATGGCTACCACTCCTACAGCAGCGAACTCACTTACAGACGCCTCTCTGTGGTTCAAAAGGCTCTTTCAAGCCACACAGCCACCACATTCATGGAGTTCCACGGATTTTCCGACTCTGTGTTTTATGATTTTAGTGTGAACGAGGGAAGCCCTTTCTGGACGACTCACATTTTCCCACGTCCGTGACAAAGTAACTCGCTTGGAATCCCTGTGTTGGTCTGAGGAAGAAATGCCGTTTTCCACTGTCACGCCTCTGTGAGAATAACACCCAAACATGGTTACATAACTCGAGATGTGTTCATCCAGTTTAAACAACCTGGTTTTTGACTGATCGTTTGGAATAACTAATGAAAATGACCGTACAAAGCTTGGAGTCAGTTATATATAGGCTGGATCATGGTTGCCCGAACCAGGATTACATTTATAGGACTATATTCTCAGAACTATGTTCCGATGAAAAAAATTAAAAATACAATAGCAAGACCTGAAAAAAAACTACAATTAAGTGCATGAAAAAAACATAAAACTGAATCAGTAAGAGCTCCGGACTGGTTACAACAAGATCTTTGTGTATTTGCATCTATGTATATTTTATTGTATGCCGACGATGGTGTTCTGTATGTGAGTGTCTCCTAGCCTTTAGAGAGTTTTTGCCAATGTGTGAGCATGTTGATGAAGTATTGATTCAAGAGTTGCTTAACATGCTAATGTTATTTCCAAGATTTTTTTTTTTTTTTCGAAACCTTTAAGGCAGTAATAATAAGAACAGTTATAGAAGGTCCTTCATCCCAACTGGTGTCAGGATATTTAACTCTCTACTTTAAATATCCTGATGCTAATCCGTAGTGTGTTTTTCTTCTCGTGTGCTTTTATTTTACTTTATTTTATTTTATTTTATTTTATTTTATTTTATTTTATTTTATTTTATTTTATTTTATTTTATTTTATTTTTATTTCATTTTATTTTATTTTATTTTATTTTTTATTTTATTTTTTATTCTGTTAATAGTGCTAATTTTCTAATACTGTAAATAATTTGTATATTTTTAAGATCGTTTTATTTTATTTTATTTTATTATCTCTTTTACTATTTCTCTTTTTCCATGCACTTTATTTTCATTGTCCTGCTCCTGCTGTTGTAAAAGTGTGTTTCCCCTCTGGGGATGAATAAACGTTTTCTATTCTATTCTATTCTAACATCATTTCTTTCTGTCTGTGCTGCCCAGTAACAAATGTCACCGGAACTGGTCCCAAGACAGGAGATTGGGGACCATTAGTCTAGACCAGGGGTCTCCAAACCGGTCCTCAAAGGGCCGGGGATGGTGCAGGTTCTTGTTCCTACCAAGCAAGAGCATCCCCTTTTAACACAATCAGTTGGGAAAAAACCTGCACCACCCCGGCCCGTTGAGGACCGGTTTGGAGACCCCTGGTCTAGATGAATAGTGCAGTCCATCCATCTATTGGTCCCCAATAGTCTCCATTGATGGATGGATGGATGGATAGATAGATGCAAATAGTTTCCAGCAGTCATTTCATCCTCTGCAGCTAAAGGAACAATGGAATACCACAAGATCCCAGCAATGACTGAGGACAATAGGATACAGTTGATCTTTATTCCTACAGTATCGCAATATTCATATATTTTCTTCCGTTTATTCCCTTATGGGAGTTGTGGGGGGGAATCCTTTGGACGATAGGCGGGCGACAACTTGTACAGGACACTTGTGTGTCAATGGACACACAAAGACACGCAACGATTCACACACATTCATATCTACCAACAATTTCCCCTAGTTACTCATTAACCTCTGTATGTTTTTGGACTGAGGGAGGAAGACAGAGTAGTAAACCCACACAACATATTGCAATATAATATATCTACAGCAACTTTCTTGCCGCTACACACCCCTAATAGATAGATAGATATCACTTTAATGATCTCTAGATGCCTTGCAACTTGATACTGAATCCCTTAATGCCCTCTTTATGTTCATTCATTCATTTTCCACCACTTTATCAATTATGGGGGTCACTGGGGGATTCTTTGGGCGAGAGGCGGGAGACACCCTGGACAAGACCCCAGTCTGTCACAGGGCACACAAAGACAGTCAACCATTCACACACAGACTTATATCTACGGATATTTTCCCCAAGTTCTCAATCAACCTCTGTATTTTTTTGGAGTGCCTGGAGTAAACCCACAAAACTCTAGATCCCCCCCAAATCTGGAACTCTTATTTTTTAATCTTTTTTTATTTTATTTTATTTTGAAAAAGACAATAATTGTGGTTTTAACAATATCTTCTCACGTCTTTTACTTTATTGATAAGTAGATACTTGACTCAAATGTGTTACGACAAAACTATTTCATAGTCAAGGCGCATAAATATAATTGCTTGATAAAAGAATTATAGTTAGAAGAGTTAGAGTTGAAGATGCTCAGGTTTTTTATCTGAGTGGCAATTCTAAATTAAGTATTGTTGTGTAAATCTCTGTTAATCCTTTTTTAACTATGTGTATTAACTTACATCTTCTTTTGTCATTTAAATACACACACTCTTGCACATGCAAAAATCTAACGACCTCCGAGAGTTTCCTGGCAGCGACACAGACCATAACTCAAACGCCAGCCACGATAAGATCAGCCGGGGCCGACACAGAAGCAAATATACGTTCACGGTAACCCGACTTGCCCTCCGGACTGGATGTTTGTACAGACCAGATTCGCCATGCTGACACGCAAACTCCTTGGATTACACCTTGCGTGTACGTATGCCTGAGTATGTCAAGCTAAAAATAAGCAAATGCTGATCTGGCCATTTTTAGCTGACTTTTAATGCTATTGTTATCAGAAAACCGTTGTGTTTTTGTGTTATAAATGAACACAATTCGGTGTGATAGCAGACTTTTGTGGTACGGGGAGGGGGGGGCGCATTTTTTGTGGACTTGCCAGAGCGATGGATGGAAACTACATCTGTTTAAATGAAGCGGTGACTTGAGAAGTCTTACACCTGGTCAAGCATGTCTGCGGTGGAACTTTTTCTTTGCAGGAAACCAAAGCTAAAGGGAAACAGAAACAGGACTATAGAGACAAAAATGACCGAAAAGAGCATCATCAAACACCGAGGTCAAGATCACGTTGACTGTCGTCCAACAGAGACATGTGGAGCCGGACTGAAATCTTTCCACTGATCTATAAAGGAGAAGCTCAGCGCCACATCCGATTGGAGTCGCAGGCACATGTGCCGGTGCAAATATTGAATGACACGTGGTTCTGAATTAGACTAGGGGTGTAGTATGAGATGATAGTGGGAGTGGAGAAGGCGAGGATGGAGAGAAAAGGGGTGGTGTCGGCATGTTGGCAGTAGCCACGGAGATGCCAGTGGGATGAATCACAACTCTAACTTTTGCTTCAAACAAAATGGTCCGCGAGAGGCTTCGTAACAACTCTCCCTGCAATAAAGTCCCGGTCCCGGTGCCAGGAAACGAAAGAATCATTAAACACAACTGGATGTTAAAAAGGTAGCTAAAAGCGACGGCCAGTAAAGGTTGGCACGAAACCCACTCTCCCGGTATGTGACGGGTCGAGCTGATCCTGGCCAGAGACAGCGTGGATATCCCTGTCCTGACATACCAGCTCTAGACACAGCAGAATAGAGTCCAGTTACTGAGTCTGCATTCATCCTGTTCATTAATGAAGTGCATCACATCACAAGAGCAGAGCACGCTGGGAAGTCTATGTTGGACTCTAAAAATATGACTAATAGATGCTTATCAAATAGTTTTGAAAGAATTTAATAAGTACCAGACTGATTGAAAATTCTCCCATGCTTGGATCATGAGCTGTGTCTGAAATTGCATACTTCTCTTGGTGCACTTGCAGTTAGTAAGTAAGTAAGTAAGTAATATTTATTTATATAGCGCTTTTCGAGACCAGGGTCACAAAGCGCTTAAACAATCAAAACAATACTCAAAAAAGTACATACTTTAAAGATCAAGATAATACTGAGAACAACACAGGAGTTCGAGAAAATCAAGGAAAAGCCTGAACAAATAGAAACGTCTTAAGATGTTTCTTAAAGGAGTCAGTAGACTCCATCAAGTGCAAAGAGAGAGGAAGATCGTTCCAAAGCTTAGGAGCAACAGCCTGGAAAGATTTCTCTCCTGTGGTCCTGAGCCGTGTGCGTGGAACCAAAAGTAGATTCTGATCCACAGACCTCAGAGCCCGAGCTGGGGTGTAAGGCTTGATCAGATCAGTGATGTAAGGAGGAGCCTGACCATGAATAGCTCTGAAAGTAAGAACCAGAATTTTAAAGTTGATCCTGAAAGAAACTGGAAGCCAGTGAGGATAGTGTACGTACTAACTAGTACGCAAATTCTCTACAGATAGTATGTCTCAAATCAAACACTGCCGCTAGACACTAACCGGAAATGATGCGACAGCTTCTTCTTCTACTACTATTTAATAATAATTTAAACCTTGGATCAAGTTTGGATCAAGAAATATGAGAAACGAAATATTTGCAAGATATTTACTCTGGTATCAGCACTGAAGACATGTCATCCTCCTACTGCTGGCTGAAAATGCACCTGTAAGTATATGCATATATATATATATATACATATATGACGTAACTTCCGTTTAAAATGTCAACGTCACTAAGATGGAGCCATTTAGGGTAGAACGTGTCCATCGATGCATACTCAGTTTTGTGGGCGTTTTAGTACGCCAATTTAGTGTGCATGGCGCTACATTTCGCATACTTAGAATTGAGACGCACCTATGCACTAAAAATAACAAGTTTAAGTACGCAAGTATGCGATTTGCTCCAGTCTGTTCTCAGAACCTTTAAATAAAATTAGGGTGGCCATCTTGTTTCGTGCACTTCTAATTTCAGTACACAAGTGTGTTCACACTGAGCAGTGTGTGAAAATGTGGTCCGCTATGAACACTCAGTTGGTGCACTCAAGCGGCTAGAAAATGGAGTGTGGATCAATGGACACTTTCCACCTTCCAATGGCCGCCATCTTAGTGACGTTGACGCTACGTCTAAAGCTAGAGCAGATATCGGCGTAAATGTCTTGAGAAAACAATAATTTTACCACAAAAACAACACAACAACATTTATAACGCAATAAAACTCAACTTAATAACTAGTTTCAATTGGTGAAAAGCGCTGTCAAGTGTCGACGTTGCAATCAGCGTTAAAAAGTAGTAGAAGAAGAAGCTGTCCAGTCATTTCTGGTAAGTGTGTAACGGCAGTGTTTGTTTTAAGACAGTACCACCTTGTCGAAAATTTGTGCACTGCGCAAGTAAGTGCACCATCTTAAAGTGTAATTTAAAGCAATGCACTTAGAAAAGTATGCGATTTGAGACACAGCAACAGTCTGTTTTCAGAACCTTGAAATACAAATATTGAAATATAAAATTAAGGCGGCCATCTTGTTTAATTTAGAAGAAATATAGAATACCATGTTTAATGAAAAATATACTTTCTTCTTCTTCAATTGCTTATTCTATATGGGAATATAGACAGTTGCTTAAACTGTTGCAGTGCACTATGGGATTTTGTTTCTACTAAAGTAAATTCAAATACAATATATAAGCAATGTAACAGCTAGTTACAGCTATGATACATGATACAAACATGTACAGTAACTTTAATAAGTTGCCAAAATGTTGTTAAAAGATAACTTTAAAAAGATAACTAACTGGAAAAGTGTGGATGATGAGTAAGTTGGAGTGAACAAGAGAATCAAATTGAGGTTGTAAAACACATTTAAAAAAAACAACAAAAAATGTTTTTAAGTTCAACAGAAACTATAGTCTTAACCGCTTTTATGTGGAAGGAAGGTTACGAAATCGTTTAATTTGTAATAATATTAATTTAATTGGTTCATCTGATACTTGGAAACCTGGTTGTTTTATGGATGTATTATCTTACGTTTAATGTTCAAAAAACAAACACAAGGAAAAGTAGAAAGTACAAGTACTATTTTCAACAATCCTCAGTAATCTCATAAAGAGAGAATAATATATTACATTTTTTGATACAAAGTATAGGGAACACATAAGAAACACATGCACTGCAGATTTTAGCGGTATTTATGCTAATAATAGCATTAGCTACAATAATATGTAGCTAATGCTATGTACGATGTGCTAAAAAACAAGTTGTACTGGTAGTAGTAGTCACAAACAAATTGTGAATGTAGTGTTAATACATATCCAATAGTATTAGAAATATCACTGGTAATACTAACATTTGCAGTATTAGCATCGACGCTCTAAAGTGGAAACAACATGAAGGACCATAAGTAGTTATTTGACTTGTATCTGGGATGTTGTTGTAGTAACTGCCGCACTAAAAGGAGCAGTAGTCGTCCTGGTAGTATTTACGAGTTCAACACATCTGTTTTTAGGTTGCAGCAGGTTCATATCATGTGAGCGAGCCTGACAGGAGTATAAAATGAAGCCAGACTTCTGGATCGACTTGAAATACTTTGAAAAGAACGCTATCATCCATCTCACCTGTGCGCTCCATATGGAGGTGAGCAACACACCAGGAACGAAAATCATTGTTTTAAGTCAAGATTATCACTATGTAGCAAAAAGATAAAATGAATAGTAGGATTTGCAGTTCTTAGCAAAACCATTTATGGAGCTCTGCTGACTCTAGTTATTGTTTACTTCTCCTGGTAAACAGTCCAAACACAGGAGAACTACTAGATAAACTAAAGTCTGAGGTGACACATGAGAATCTAAAGCCAGATAAACCAATATGTTGTTTTTATTCTGCTTTATTTTACTCCAATTATTTAAGATTGGGTTATACATTTCATGAAAAATGTCATTTATGTCAATTAACTTTTCCATATGAGCATTTAAAAGAAGCAAGTAAACATTTTTCAATCACTGATGTTATTTTTTGACATTTTAAGATAGTTTTGTGGTGTAACAAAACGACACCGTGAATATACTTGAAATCCAAAGTATTATCTTAAGTTTATTAGCATTTATTATTACCAATTGAGCATTGCCACACGTTTTAAAATGATAATAAGGAGTAGTAATGTTTTATTATGAGGTACAAAATTATCAATATTGTTGCTCAACGTTTTCCTTTTTAATGAATAATATAAGATATTATCTTGCAGAACAAGATGTTATACAGTATATGTATTAGCATAGATAAATATACATTAAAACGAATGACAAAAGACGATGTAAAAAAAATGTATTTGATGAGAGAAGTGGAGGAGAGAAGACAGTAAATTCAAATGGAGTTTAAATAATGGAAACCATCCTGATTTGTAGGTATTTTAAACGTGTATTGCTTTTGATCATTCAAGCGCTTTGTGACCCTGGTCTAGAAAGGCGCTTTACAAATAACTATTACTTACTTAATTACTTACTGACTTACTTAATATGTAACTAAAATGGAATCTATTATAATTTTCAGGGGGGTCTTCAACTCCTCTGTGTATCTCCTTAGAATTAGAATAGAATACATTTCAACAATCAATGAAAGGAAAACCCCCTTTACTTAGCATGTCAAATAAGGAAGAGGTTAACAAATACAATTTAATTAATAATATTTTCTAACTATATTGAATATTCCTTAAGAAAATGAAATATCTATCTCCACTTATATTTTCGGGGGCTTTTTGAGTGATATTTTCCTCCGTTATTTTACCACTTTAACACAAAATACATGCACCCACATAAACATTAAATAATGGACCATCTCTTTAACTTTTTAAAAGTTGTTTTTTTATAATCACAAAAGATTTAAAAACTTTAAACTAGATGAATCTGCCCTTGCTAACCTATTAATTATTTAAATAATTTGAATTACTACAATATTTTATTGAATTCTGAGGCAAATATGTGTAATCTCAGCTCTTTTAGCTGGTTTTGGCCACCTTTTATTTCTACTTATAATGACCGTTGTGCTCAAAGCAATCGATTGTAGTGTTGAAGTTGCTCTCCTACGGTTTTGTTAACTCAACCGTGGCTATTTTCAGCGGACAGACGGGGTTACATAAGACAAATATATGACACCTATAGTGTAACCTTAACATGACAGGACTGCGGAAACTGTAGTTCGAACGAGAAATAAAAGTCAAATCTGACTTGAACTCGAACCCCCACATGGTCAATGTCAAGTGTCTGCTGCTGCACATGTGTGGACTGAGTAATCCGACCCATCACCTCGACGTGCCTCACGCCCAATTATTATTCTAAATTTACCCCGGCGTGGCACATTCACACTCACCGCAGAGAGAAGTAAAAGCTAACAAAGAGCGGGTGTTGATCTGCAGCGCTGGCAATAACTCAACAGCATGTTTAATTAGCAGACGGTCGTGCGGACGCATGGGTGCGTCACGAGAAGGCTGCAAAAATAGAACATTTTCTCATATAGATTTATTTTTTTTAAAAACCCTGCTATGTTGAGAAGTGACGGTCAAAGGTCAAGATGTAGACGAAGGCAATAATAAGGGACTTTTTTTTTAATAACGCTAAACAAACACAGAGTCTGTGTCGCCGAACACTTTCTGTGGGCTATTTATTGATGCCTATGTTTGGGGGGTATCTTAAATGCCAATAGTGTAACCTGCTTCCCGAGCGGGGATTCCATGAGGGGCGTGTAAGAGAAGAAGTCCCAGAACTCACCCTCTACCAACACACAACCTATTGATTCCAAACACACAACCTATGGATTCATAGATTTAACAAAGAAAATTTGAAGGAAAATTGCTTTTGAAAATTGCCCAACTGGTGGTGGTCATAATGTTTCAGCGTTATGGTTTACATTCACACCCACCCTCCCACCTTCGATCACATACCGTTTTGGTCACAAATACACTCACATTGAAAGCGCTTGCCAACAATCCGAGGGTCGTGGTCAGTAAGGGTGTTGGTTCTGTCTCATGTAGCCTCCTGATGGAATGTTTTATGAGCTTTATATTTTTATTTACTGCCTATCTATTAATATACTTCCAAAAAACAGCTGGAGAAAGAGAAAGATCTCTTATTTTACAAATGTCAGTGCATGTTTTTTTTTCTTTTAGAGGAAAAGAGAGTTTGTGGAAAATGTGATTTTGGGGAGTTATGGTCATGGAAAACTAGAGGCTGCTCGGCTACCTCATTTCATTTACACTACAAAGGTCAATTCATGCCACGGAGAGAGAGTGAAACTCCCACTACATTTTCAATTAGATACCCTTTTTTTTTATGTGGATTTCACGCTTCTGTTCAGCTTTTTCCTTGTTACGCAGAGAATGGAGGCGGTTCCAGAACTGAGCTTCTGTTTTTCAGTTCTGGTTTATTTCAACAGTGAAAACACAGTTGAGAAAAAAGCAACTGAACTGAAGATATAATGGGAAAAATGCAACTTTAATATCATTAAAATATAGAGAAAATGTTGTCATCTTAATGCATAGCTATTAAATTAAGCAAATATATTAACTATATATATTAAACTGAAAAAATATCGAACTATTTAAAAAATCTTGACATTATTATGATTATTATTCAAAGAAAGGAACATTTTTATCATTTGGTTTGATTGATTCATAATAACTTAAATACTTCCTGACTTTAAATGACATAAGGAAAGAAGATAAACAATAATCCAGTGCAGTGGTGTCAAACTCAATCACACAACGGACCAGAAAAATGGTATATTTACCGAATTGTGTGCGACAAGAATGTACCTCTGATTGTGATGTTGTCAATCTTAGAAGCTTAATCTATAAAAATGATTAATTAATTAATTTCCTTCACCGTCAGTTTTGATTTTAAATTGATCATCTAGAAAATATCTGTTCTTTATCTCCTCTGAATTATTTCGCAGGTCCCTGTATCGACATGAACCTCCGACCGTGAGTCAGTAACGTTGTGCTTCGGCGACTCTACCTGATAGATGAGGACCTTGAAGTTGCGCCTCTTCAGCAGCTCGCTCTCGTTGCTCTCCAGCTTCTTGATCTGACCCGCCTGCTTCTCCAGGTTGCCCCTCACCGTCTTCACGTTGACGCTGACCTTCCGCACCTTGTCCAGCATCTTGTTGACGGTGTTGGTCGTGCCCAGGTGGTTCTTGCACAGCTTGGCCAGCTCCCCTTGGATGGACGACACGGACTTCTCCATGGCCTCCTGCCGGGCCTCCAGGCTGCTCTGGGTGTGCTGGATCTGGTCCACCACGCCGATGATCTTGTCCAGCAGGGTCAGGACCATGGAGCCGTTCAGCTGGGCCTCGGTTTTCCCCCCCGGACCCGTGGCGATGACCACATCATCGTCGTCCTCCTCTCGGGAAGGGCCGTCGTCCACTGCCGGGTCGGCGGCGGCGGCCACCAGCGCCACCTCGTCATCATCGGACGCCTCTGAGAGGTCGACCGGCTGCTTCTTGACTCCAGCGTCCGCCATGACTGTCGGCTCTAAAACACTTTGCTGCAGATATAAATACACCCAGTGAAAAACAAGCCACCGGAGCAACACAAACGACTCTCTGCAGGAACTCTCTTCAGTCCTTCACTGTCTTCTTGACTTTCTCTGCGCCTGTTCTCTGGGATGCCAGCCAGCCAAAGGGGAGTCGGGCCTCTCACTGCTATGGCATGCGTGCCCTGAGTCGAATGCTTTCTGTCAAACAACCAGTCCAGCTTTTTGCCCTACCTACCCAGACACCGCCCCTGACTCCCCCCTGGGCTCATGGCTCCACCCTGTCGTGTCCCACTGAAGCAAAAGGGAAACACAACTCCACCTCTATTTTGTGATCAGAAGAACGACGAGGAGACATTTGTCCTCTTGTGCATCAGTTTGAATGGACAACATGAAATGAACTTGAAGACTTCCTGATACTATTTCAGCCTCGAGATCTCCTCAGGATTACATTCATGTGGATTTGAGAAAATCTTTTTAATGTGTCGCCATAGCAGATAAAAAGCATACACTTCAATTGTCATAGAATGTCTTCAGTTTGAAGAAAAATATTTTTTGTTATTTAAACTTAGCTTTAAAATGGGTTTTGAGGTGATACATTGCACCCCAGATTGACAGCTGTAAACACTAGCTAATCTAACAAGTATAGCATTCTGTTTAAATTGTCCTTAATGTTTAAGGGTTTCCCTACTTTTAAAACTCGAGACTTCTGACCCGCTCTAGTAGAAGAACTCGCATTTTCCCGATCCTTAAAACTCTGCATTGGCTGCCAGTTTCTTTCAGGATCAATTTTAAAATTCTGGTTCTTACTTTCAGAGCTATTCATGGTCAGGCTAAATTTATAAGTATTAAAATAAATATGTATTGCTTGTGATTTTTCAAGCGCTTTGTGATCCTGGTTTAGAAAAGCACTTTACAAATAACTATTACTTACTTACTTAACAACTATGTCTGGTCAAGGAGGCAGCAGCAAGGTGAAGAGGCCCAGACTTCCACATTCAGAAATTCTATTAGACAAACCTAAACTTCCCCCCACATATTTATTAATTAATATTGGGATTAAATGTATCATATATACATATCAACATGAATCCTATTTTTATTTAATGTATTAATTCCATTATGGAGGTAGATATTTTTTATTTATTATTTAAATGAAAGTTGCATTTAGAAAATAAAGTTGCTTTATTAAAAAAAGTTGTTTCCATAATTAAGAAAAATCCATTTAAATACTGTTTCATTAAAAAAAGATTAATAAAAAAGTTTCCTCAATAAAAAAAACGGAAAATGTTAATTAAAACAGTTACTTCAATAAAAGAAATTGCTTTAATAAAAATACATTTTTACATTTTTTTTCAAAATTGTAAAGCTTTAAAAAAAATTCCTTCAAAAGTGAAATAAAAATAATCCAAACGTTGCTACAGTCAAAAAACAATTAAAAATAACCCTTTTCAATAAAAACTTTAATAAAAAATGTTTTCAATAGACAAAGTTGCTCCAATATTTAAAAAAAAGTTAGTTGTTTTCATTATTATTAAATATATTTGTGCAAATAAAAGGTTAAAAGTAACTTAAGCATCATATGTATCACGATTTTATAATAATAATAAAATTCAAATTTATGTAGAAAGAAATGAAGACTATCTTTTACATGTTGACTCTACTAAAAGCTTTATGAGTAAAAAAGAAAATCAGAAATATTCATTCTACTCAATCTCTCCTGTGTGTGATGAAATATGAGGCCCTCTGTTTGAACCACAGGTCTGTCAAGACATGCTTCTCTTTTTTTTCATTATTAGTAGTGAAGAAACTGTTGAACTCTGCTCGTGTTGGCAGCTAACAGTATTTTGACAATCTTTCAAAAATAGATATCAAATTCATACTCATGTCCGGACGAGCCTAAAGACAACTCAGACTTTAGCTGGGAAGATATCCAACAATCAATTTACTGGACTTACACAATTTGTATTGTCCTTTTTTATATTAAAAGTACATTAGTGACAAAGAATTACAAATCTGTATTGTTAGTCTTGAAAATAATATTTAAAAAAGTAGAGAATAGAAAGACCATTATTAGAATGGAGGCACAAATGATTTACATTTTTTTCCCCGTCCATTATTGTTAGCGAAAAGTTAAATGATTGAAATTGAATTGATAGATAAAATTCTCCCCTAAAATGTTTCAACAGGTTGTTTTACTCTATTCGGCCTTTAGAGGGCGGCAAACGACAGAAAACACGTCCGAATCTTTTATCAAAACTTTTATGGCCAGTGTTACGACACATACATTTGTTGAGGTGACGTAACAGAATATAAAAATGAAATAATAATATATATATAATAATGAGGAATGTAATAAAAAATATATTAATAAAATAAAATACAACAAATGAGTACAAAATAAAAGACATTACCACGACAAATAAAATAATTCACACGTTATTACCACAAAAATACAGATGTTTAAAATAGGATAAATATTTAATATTAAAAACGTTACTCAACAGTAAGGTTCCGGACGTTTCTAATTCAACAAGTGTTTAGAATTTTACAAAAAAATCGCGAAAAATCCTATGATTGGAAATAATTAACCTTTTTTTAAACAAGAGCTAAAAAGTATCAGACTCGCATGTTCTTCATGGAAACGGATGGAATTCTTCTCCACTCTGACGGGACTCGAACCCGAGAACTTTCTTGTTTCGTGTCAATCAGAACTCGAAGCCCATTGGATACCGGGAACTGGCAGTCGTCACGTGATCCACGGTCACACTTCCGCCCTGGCAGAGCTGATGAAGTCGTGAAGCTGCTTCACTCGCGGCAGTCAAACAAGCTGCGAAAGACAAAAAAAGAACCGCGGATAAAGACATCAATATCCACCGGTAGCATCAAGACTAGTAAGTAACAAAGTTCTTTGGTGTTTTTAGTGAACTGTCGATATGTTTAAAGTGCTTTAATCTGCCATTATTCGCCCCCTAATATGGTATCAACAGGTGCGCTAAGCTATCTTATTAGCTTCAGCGAATAAGTGGATATAAACGCCGCCATAACAAGACATTACTAGTCGATTGAAGATCAAGTTAAGGCAACTATAAGTAATGGCGATCAACTGTCTCGAGGTGTATTCGTTCTCCAGTATTCACCTGGATGCCAAGCAACCCCTTGTTTTAACTTCCAAAATATTCAATTACTATTAATATTAAATTGTTTTTGTTTTAATTGCCAGTAATAAGTAGCTGTTGACAGGTGTCGACTTTGCCAAAGGCCGGATAAATGTTAAGTAGTGTTTGTTAAAAGTATGAGATTAGAAGTGAATGTTTACAAAGTTTGTTTGTAGATTAGGAAAAATCCAGTTTTTGTTGTGTGCAGCAGTCAGTAAAGTGTGACTTCGATCGTGTGTGTTCTTGGATTATTGAGGGTTTCTTCGAGCTACAGGTCACATGATGCTTTATAATCCTTTGGATAAGCCTGTGAAGTCTACAGTAGGTCTGAGAAATCTTGCTTTTACACAAACTTTAAACTGCTGCACCTTTGGTCCACTTGTAAAGTTTGTATTTTTGGATGGAATACTTCTAACATTATTACGAGACCTTACTATTGATTATCTTTTATCTTTTCACAACTACAAGCCTGTGTTTACACATAAGTGATAATGGTTTACTACGCTAGTGCCACTAGGGTGTGAAGCTATACTTTGACAGCAGAGAGAGATCTTCAATTCCTCTATTCCTCTAATTATTTACTTGTAAATTGAGGTAAAATAACCTCAAGTAAAACATGTGTTTGAAGCGATCAAATTTGATAAATCCACTCTGCCAATGCTGGGAATCACAAACGAGAGAATAAGCGCTAAAATTGAATTATCCTTAAACTGTATTTAATCAAAATGAATAAAGTCGTCAGACAAGTGGGTAGCAGAGCTATTATATCCAATAAAAAACGAATTTGCTTTGTTTATTCAATATATCTAATTATGGAGAGATTACTGGCTTATTGTTTATAAATGGGTTTTAATAGTAAACAAACTTGCTCTATGCAACTTTGTGTGTGTTCATTAAACTTATCCTCAGAGTTTCCTTTTTTTGAGACTATTAACTAGTTATTCCTAGGTTATAAATTATACATTTTGATTTGACTCCTTCAAGAAACGGTTTAAGACACTTTTATTTGTTCAGGCTTTTCCTTAATAATCTGATATTCCTGAGTTTGTCTCTGTGTTGTCTTGACCTTTTAGTATATATTTTATGGAGTATTGTATTGATTGTGCACTTTGTGACCCTGGTCTGGAAAAGCGCTCTACAAATATAAATTACTCACTTACTTACTTACATTTCTTTTCTGTCATTTTCAAGGTTTGTGTTCTTTCAGGGGTGCTGGTCACTCGTCCACTCGACCAACATGGGGGAGCTATTTAGAAGTGAAGAAATGACTCTGGCCCAGCTCTTCCTCCAGTCAGAGGCTGCGTACTGCTGTGTCAGCGAACTGGGGGAGATCGGGATGGTGCAATTTCGTGACGTAAGTTTAGTTATTTGCCGTCATCAGATTCCCCTCTGGGTTAATATTTTCAGTATACTGTTGGGCACTGTGATGAATCTGAGCGTATCCATGCTGAGAATGTGCATGCCTCCTGCTTCACGGTGATCATGTGCTTCCAGCTGACCCTTCCTTACACACACACACGCACACACCACACACACACACCACACGCACACACCAGACGCACACACCACACACACACACACACACACACACACACACACACACACACACACACACCACACCACACCACACCACACCACACCACACCACACCACACCACACCACACCACACCACACCACACCACACCACACGCACACGCACACGCACACGCACACGCACACGCACACACCACACGCACACACCACACGCACACACCACACACACACACCACACACACACACGCCACACACCACACACACCACACACCACACACACACACCATACACACGGACACTAGTCTAGGGCTACTTGAGAACTATTTTATTAAACTTCTACATTAATGACAGTTGATTACAAAAATATCCCAAATGTTAACTACAGAATCTCAAAATGTAACTTCCTCTTTATGATACAACAACTGTGGTTAGAAAGAAGGAAGTAAACAGAAATACAAATTTCATCAAACTTGTTATTAGGTCACAGTTGAAGTAGATTCCAATCTCCCAGTCGACAACAACGGTAGCTCAGGTAGATTGTGAGATTGGAAACTTAAACAATCTTACATTCAAGATGTTCTATAAAGGCTTTTATTGCTCACTGCTTTATTGGTTCTTTTGGGTGGTTATATTAAACTATTTGTTGTTGATAAGTATGACATATCAGTAGTGAAAAGGCGTAGAATTTGGAAGTTGTATGTGTTTTAAGCCTCTTTTCTGTCTCTTAGGATTATTAGTCAATTGTCATGTCTTCTCTTCTTTAATTTTGTAGCTGCCCCTGATGCATGATGTTCATCTTGGTAAATGTTTGTATAAGGAATTTTTTTTAGATTAATTTAAATTTTAATAACTTGACATGTTTACATAACCATATCTTCATCTGTGTCAACTCCTTCACCATAAGTTTTTTTTTTCTCCAGTTAAACCCTGATGTGAACGTTTTCCAACGAAAGTTTGTAAATGAAGTACGACGGTGTGAGGAGATGGATCGCAAACTCAGTAAGTGAATAATGCCATTGATTATTTTTATTTCCAGCCAAAGGTTTTGACAAAAACGACTTTAATGTGCAGGATTTGTTGAGAAGGAAATTAAGAAGGCCCACATTCCGATCATGGACACGGGAGAAAACCCCGAAGTCCCGTTTCCACGCGACATGATCGACTTGGAGGTGAAAGTTTCAGAGCATATCAAGCATGAACTCTTATCACATTTTGTCATCTGCTCATTTTCTGCTCCACCCTCTCCTGCAGGCGACTTTTGAGAAACTCGAGAATGAGCTGAAGGAAATCAACACCAACCAAGAAGCCTTGAAAAAGAACTTCCTGGAACTGACTGAACTTAAACATATCCTGCGACGCACACAACAGTTTTTCGACGAGGTCTGAATGGTTTTTATACTGTCACAATTTATATTTCTTAAAGTAGTTTCTGTCACTTTGTTTATTTCTGATGGTAAACTTGCTAATCTATAGCAAATATTGACACCTGAGGGCTGAGTAAATACACTTTGACTCAACAAAAACAATCCATTATGTATTAGTTTCTGCCTCTGATTTCATGTTTTGAGTGCGAAAAAACAACTGAATTAAATTGTTTTTATTTTAATGTACAATAAGAGTTGCAGGAATCGAAAACATTGATGAGGATAGATTTTTGTCAACAGAAACAATACATACTCATACAAAGATTCCCTTTTTAAATGGTCTTATTTCAATACAATTGTTTAGAAGATAATGTTTAAGAAGATTATTAAACGCAAATATTTTCATCAGATGGAAGATCCTAGTTTAATGGAGGAGTCATCTACTCCGCTGGACCCCAACGAGGTGAACCGGGCTCCTCTGAGACTTGGGTAAGTCTTTGCATAATGGATAACTTTCATCTTCACACAAAGCTCAACCACCAGAAGCAATTGGGCTTATATGTCTTGCTCATGGATAACGACACAAAACACGTTATGTTCCAAAGATCTGTGCTTTTTTTTAACCTCAAGCTAAACGGGTTGTTTTTTGTTTTTGTTTTTTTTCATGAAACTTTACACTAAAGCTTTCAATTGGTTAGAGCTTAGAGGTTGTTAGTACAGTTTCTTCTCATCCCTGTCCTCAAAAGTAAATCTTGAAACTCGCTTTTTATCTTTGGCTTTTATCCAAGAATGCAGTGCATCGTATTTCCCTTTGACATTTTATGTCCTTAGTCTTACCTCATGGTTTTGTACAGTATGTTCTTGGTTGTCTTACTGTATTTTGTCACATATTTATTGGATTTTACTGTTTTGTTTTATTCATCCTTGTACAGAACTTGGTAGCCAACCAGTGTGGTTTTTAAGTGCTTCATAAATTAATTGGTTTCTAGGGTTGTTTTATTTTCATGTGTCTTTGAGTTTAGTTTCTAAAAGTTCAACTTCATTCAATAAAATAATGGAATATAATAATGGAATAGCTTCGTGTGAATGTCTTTCCTCCTTGTTTTACCTTTTGATTGAGGCCTGACAGTTCTTTCTCACGTGTTCTAGGTTTGTGGCGGGAGTCATTGGTCGGGAACGCATTCCCACATTTGAACGGATGTTGTGGAGAGTTTGCAGAGGAAATGTGTTCTTGAGACAGGCAGACATTGAAGATTCTCTGGAGGATCCTGCAACGGTGTGTACAGAAGTCGTCGCACACGCTACATGGCCGTTAAAATTCTGTCTTTAAAGGATCTGCGGCTTTCAAATAAAAAAGGTCTCAAGCTTGAAAATGTTCTCCTACAGGGAGACCAAGTCCACAAGTCCGTCTTCATCATCTTCTTCCAAGGCGACCAGCTGAAGAACCGAGTGAAAAAGATTTGTGAGGGGTAACTGAAAATCAAAGGAGAGGATCTATTGTAAGACAACAGCTATTAATATTCTTCTCTTAATCAGCTTCAGAGCAACATTGTATCCATGTCCGGAAACTCCTCAGGAGAGGAAGGAAATGCTTGCAGGCGTGAACGCTCGCATTGAAGACCTGCAGATGGCAAGCAGACTTTCCTCCTTCTTTAATTCAATCACTATTGAAGTTAAACTTGTATTTTATCTTCATTTAACAGGTTATGATATTTAAGGAAAGCTTTCCATACTATTTACTTTTCAGTGTTTAAAAATATATTTGACTAGAAATGTTTTAATTATTTTAATGGAAGATAATGGCCCTCTATAAATGTCATTAATATAACTTCCCTTTTTTAGCTTTTGAAATGTCATTGGCGGCTGTGACAGTGGGTCGCAGTAACTTAATCCCACTACAACTGCAGATAAGAGCAGTAGAACGGATCATTGTGCACCAGGGGACAAATCCTCCAGTGATTTGTGATTCATGGTTCCGGATGTTCCTAAGAATGTATCTGTCCTTCATCCCATTTCCTGGTTGTAATCCATTTTTGGCTTACAGCATGATAAATGTGGTTAAAACATAACCTTGTTGCCGGAGGCTTATAGAACTGGATTGTTTGTTTTCCTGTTTGGCTTTGAGCAGATCCCCAGTCTCAACATGTCCATACGTGGTATTTATAGAAGGGATCAAAGCGTTCATAATTATTGATTTGGGTCTTGTTTGAACAGTAACTACAACACTCATCATGGATATACCCTAGATTCTTTAAGGTCATAACCTTTTAACCAGAACGGGAATTTTTCTTTTTGCCCCCCTGAAGGTGCTGAACCAGACCGAGGACCACAGACAGAGGGTCCTGCAGGCCGCCGCCAAGACGGTGCGAGTGTGGTTCATCAAAGTGAGGAAGATGAAGGCCATCTACCACACCCTGAACCTGTGCAACATCGACGTCACTCAGAAGTGCCTGATCGCCGAGGTGTGGTGCCCCATCTCGGACATGGACTCCATTCAATTCGCCCTGCGCAGAGGAACGGTGAGTCACTTGTGTTCCTGTACGTTAAGAGGCGAGGCAGCTCGCACAGAACCTGAGTGAAACATATTCAGAAAGTCTCTGTGTTAACTGAGCCAGAGCAGGAATGTAGCAGAACCAGCCCTTTCAACTGTCAGCTCTGTTCACAATCATCCTGTTTAACCAGAGACGTGTATAAAGCTATAAAACATGTCATTCCAGGAGCTTTCAAGTCAGCGGCTGAGTCAATTTACAGAACTAATATAAAACAATCTCTTGGATATTTAAAACTATTTAATAAATTATGTTGGACTTGGAAGACATGAAAACCACTGCAAATAAAACATCCTTTAATTATGTAACCATAGTAAAATCATCTGGTTGACAGTTGATATCATCTTTTATTTAGATAGATGGATGGATTCATGAAAAAGCAGGTATAGGTATCCCTAAACACAACCTCAGAACTTAATGGGAGGCACCAAGGCTGATTAGTCGCTTCAATACTGTATTTAAATTCTGCATCTGTTGCTATTTTAAAAGTTATTGAAAGCTGCAATTGGTTGGATGGGCGGCAAAGCATTATGCAATGTTGAGTTTGCAAGTTATATTATAAATTCAGTGAAAAATGTAATTGTTATTTTGTGTAATGCAGAACATAACCCATGCAATAAACTAGGCACCATTTTGTTAATGTTAAGTGCTTATTTTATACTTTCATGTTTTCTTGGATGAAGTGAATTCTTTATGACCCCTAAACCAGATAAACATACTCCTCAATTTTAATAAATATTCAAATAAAAAATATATTTTTACTTGAGTAAAGTACTTGACTTATTTTAAACTATATCTAATATGTTTTTCAACATTTATAATAAGATAAAATAATGTTGACAATTTACAAAATCAAGCAGTGTTTAAATCATCACATTAAATTTCAACACCCTTATGTCAAAATGCGAGACTGTTTTGTATTCATGTATAAGATCTCCAGCGTTGGTGAAGATTATAATTTGCATTGCAGGAGAAAAGTGGCTCCACTGTTCCCTCCATCCTAAATCGTATGCAGACCAAGCAAACTCCTCCGACGTACAACAAAACAAACAAATTCACGTCAGGGTTCCAGAACATTGTGGACGCTTATGGAATCGGCAGCTACCGTGAGATGAATCCAGGTGAGTCACGGGTTGGGATTTGATCGACGGCTCTTATTTCTGTGCTCATCGCCGTCATCTTTCTACACGTTCAGCGCCATACACCATGATCACCTTCCCCTTCCTGTTCGCCGTCATGTTTGGCGACCTGGGCCACGGGACTCTCATGACCTGTGCCGCTCTCTACCTCGTGTTGAGGGAGAGTCGGCTGATGGCTCAGAAGAGTGACAATGAGGTATACATTACATCCCATAAACCATACGACCTCCATTTGAACATCGGCTCTCACTGAGCGATAAACCATCTACTTACGCTGACTTTTCTTCCGCCAGATGTTCAGCATGGTGTTTGCTGGTCGCTACATTATCTTGCTGATGGGAATCTTTTCCATTTACACGGGAATCATTTACAACGACTGCTTCTCCAAGTCTCTTAATATTTATGGTTCTGGCTGGAGTGTCAGGCCCATGTTTGACCCACGTGTTGGTGGTAATTGGTCGTAAGTGTCATCACTTTATATATCTATATATCTATATATTATTTAATGCTGCTTTTCTTTAAAGAAAACTAACATGTCTTCTGTTTTTTCTCAGTTTTGAAACGCTTTTTGACAATCGAGTTTTGCAGTTGGATCCAGCGGTAGATGGAGTCTTCAAAGGGCCGTATCCAATTGGTATTGACCCGGTAAGTACTTTTTAACTCAATGTGCTATTAGTGAGAACCATTCATTTATTTGTGCAGGCTTTTTGTCTTGTGACTACTGTGTTTTTCACTGTGTTGTCTTGACCTTTTAAAGCTTTTTAATTTGTATGTATTTCAACTGTGTATTGTTCTGTTGTTTAAGCGCTTTGTGATCATGGTCTCCGAAAGGAACTCTACAAATTTAAATGACTTACTAACTTACATGGCCAGGAAAAAGCAAAAGTATCTAAATATGTGAGGGGGAAATGGAAAAATTGGTCACATGTTGTTATAAAGCACATTTCAGACTTTAAAGACTTTAATAAAAACACAAGAATATTCATATTTTTTTCTACTTTAATACTCAAAATTTAAGGTCTTTAAAGATTGATAGATAGATAGATAGATAGATAGATAGATAGATAGATAGATAGAACTTTATTGATCCCTCAGGAGGTCTCCTTAAGGAAATTGTTTTTCCAATTAGAACACAGCAAATACAGATGATAATTGATAAAAATAAAAATAAGAACAAGAAAAAGGTTTCAATAAAAAGAAAGAACAAGATGACACAATCTAAGTCTAAAGATAAAGAACATGGATCAAAGACAAAGAAAGACAAAGGATACAAAGATTAACATAGAATAGAATGTCATGATACTTTGTTACCCACGTGCCCCCCTCAGAGCTGTTCTTTATTATGTTGAACATGAGTAAGTAAGTAATTTGTATTTATAGAGCGCTTTTCCAGACCAGGGTCACAAAGCGCTTAAACAATACAAACAATACACATTAAAATATATACTTTAAAGGTCAAGATAACACTGAGAACAACACAGGAGTTCCAGAAAATCAAGGAAAAGCCTGAACAAATAAAAATGTCTTAAGATGTTTCTTGAATTGTGTCAAAGGGAGGTTTGTCAAACATGTTGCAATTGTCATTTTAATTCTTATTTGAAGAATTCTTTTTTCTTTTTTTTTTAAGACAAACTGAAATCATTAAGAAAAAGACTATTCCATGGTTAATGGCAAGTGAAGTATCTATAAATACTATTTTGAAACTTAAATACATATTTAAAGCAATAAATTAAGGGGTGAGAAATTAAAGTTAACATTTAAATTAATATTTTTTGTGCATAATTGGGGCGAAAGATGGGAGATGTTTACAGTTCAACTCATCTTATTAATAATGATGGTCTGATGAAGCTTCATGAAGCAGTGTCATTATTTATCTAGTCCACTAGATGGCGGTCTCTGCACTATTTTCCTTTGTTTTGAACAACTGTTTTAATGAAACATCACATCACTTTTAAACTGATGGCGCCACCTATTGACCTCTAAACAACACGACACTGCTTCATGAAGCTTCATCAACACATCACTACTTATTAATATTGCTGATAAAATGTCTCCTGCTGGGCATATATTGTTCTTGGCTTAATCTGTATCATACAATATGTTTGCCCATTAAAGAGCACATTTTTGAATGAATAAATATAATCAATACTTTTATTTTAGATCTGGAATCTCGCCACAAACAAGCTGAACTTCCTCAACTCCTTCAAGATGAAGATGTCGGTCATCGTGGGAGTCATTCACATGACATTCGGAGTCATTTTAAGTCTCTTCAATCACCTGTAAGACTCCAGCGCCTCCTCCTTTGTTTCCTGTGAACTCAAGTCAATAATGATTTCTTTTTTTTTTTTTTCAAGGTATTTTAAGAAACCGTTGAATATTTACTTCGGCTTCATCCCGGAAATCATCTTCATGCTGAGTTTGTTTGGCTACTTGGTGCTGCTCATCTTCTACAAATGGGTGGCGTACGACGCCCGCACCTCCAAGGACGCTCCGAGTCTCCTCATCGCTTTCATCAACATGTTCCTCTTCAACTACAACGACCCCAGCAACAAACCTCTGTACAGTGGACAGGTCAGACCCATAAAATGGCTTCGATGCCAATCGACCTTTTCGCTTCAATGCATTTCTGTTTTCCCGCTACTTAGATGGGTCTCCAGTCCTTCCTGGTGATCCTCGCCTTGTCCTGTGTTCCGTGCATGTTGGTGGTGAAAACTATAATGGTGCGAAGGGAATACATGTGGAGGAGAAACCTGGTGAGTGAATCCCGTACGTTGTTAGACGACTCGACATGAAACTCATCATTATGCTTCGGCTCTAAAGGGCACGCAGAACTTCGGTGGCATCCGGGTGGGTAACGGGCCCACCGAAGACCAGGCTGAGATCATCCAGCACGACCAACTCTCTCAGCACTCTGAGGAGGAAGCAGAGGTAATGAACATCCTCGTCTGCACCTGCAGGGGGGATGATTCTGAGCGATCGCCAGAAACAAGATCCGCTCTCGTCTATTGATGAACCGTGTAAACTTACACCAGCGTGTTTCCACTTCTCCTCTGTCGCATCAATAATGAGTGAAGATGTAGTTCTTTTTCTTCTTTGTGATCTGGCAGTGATGTTGTGGCGACCTCTTGATCCCTTTTTGGAGCCTTTATTTGCATCATTTTTTATACATTTTAAAGGTGGAAGAAAATATAGATGCACTTTTAAACTTTGTTTTCCATCATACTTTATATCTTTTGAACATGTTGATAGAATAATAATATAAAACATGTTTTAATCGTATTTCTTTTAATGTTTATATTTTAGTACATTGTGTATAAATAATGTAATTAGATTTTTAAGTGATTTATTTACAATTAACGAGCAAATATTCCCTTTGTTTGTCCATTTTTTTTGTGTTGCAATCAATCTTCTGGCCACTAGATGGCAGCAGTCATTACATCCTCCACAATGAAATCCAGCAAGATCACGGCGATAACTGAGGTCAAGAGGATATAGTCGAGATATTTGGACATATTTTTGTTTCAAAACAAATGAAAGAAGTTACGACATTGTCAAAAGTCATGCGGTCTTTAAGTTCTGCAACACCAGAGTGAAGTACTCGGACAATACTACAAATTTATCCTTTTTATTATTGTTTCGTTTTCCCTGTATCGTATCGATACCTATTTATTCGCCAGATTCATGACAAAAAAAAACAAATTTTAAAGACTGTTATGATTGTTGATGATTTGAGCTGCAATGAAATCCTGACGCTTTTATCGTTTCTTGTAACCCTTTTATATTTTAAGAGTTTGATCAGTTTCTGTCTGCACCTTTCTATCCAATAATCCTTGTTCTCCTTCCTGCATTGTCAATAACAAAGACTTGCCTTTTGTCAACTGCTTCCAAGGCCCAAGAGGAAGAGGTAGGACGGGAGTCGGCCTGCATGTCCTGTCGTAGCTTCCTCCCTTTCTGTCTGCCTTAGGTGTACGGTCGGTGTGGAGTGAGTGAGACTTGTGAGAGAGTGTGATGAACTCCCGTAGGTTCGGAGTCGGTGATGATGTGCATGAGGGGCCGCTGAATTAAACGGCTCGCTCACATGTGTCTGATCGGGGGGGGGAGGGTGTGCACGTCTGCCACTGGCTTCAAGTTATGATTTACACACATGCACATAATGAAGCTCCTCATACTTGGGTTGGTGTTTTCTAATAACGACCTGGCATGTACTCACGCATCGAGGGTCTCTCTGTCCCGCAGTTCAACTTCGGAGATTTCGCGGTGCACCAGGCCATCCACACAATCGAGTATTGTCTGGGCTGCATCTCCAACACGGCGTCGTATCTGCGCCTGTGGGCGCTCAGTCTGGCTCACGCTGGTGAGAGACCGCAGCACGAGTTCACGGCGGAGACGGTGCCTCACTTTTGTTTTGTTTTTTTTGATCCACCACAGAGCTGTCTGAGGTTCTGTGGACCATGGTCATGCACATCGGACTGTCGGCCAAAGGCATCGGAGGGTTTGTGACTCTCGCCATAGTGTTTTCCTTCTTCGCCATTCTCACCGTTTGTATCCTCCTTGTCATGGAGGGACTCTCGGCGTTCCTGCACGCACTCCGTCTGCATTGGTGAGTCCAACGACATGACCTCGATGGTGTAGTTACACCAACATGTATCAAAATGTTATACACAATAATGAGTAAGCCCAGGACTGAACACGAGTTTAAACAGGGATTGTGTTACCCTTTTAACAAAGTTTAGATTTTCATTATTTTCTTTATTCTTATTGTTATTATATAGCTTACTACTGTTTATAAATACATTTTAAAACCTGTGTCGATGGTATAAAGAAAGCATTTTACTTTTTCAAATGTGTGCATTACAACTAGTTTGGTTTATAAACTTTGGGTACATTCAAATTGATTTTTTGGCCTAATTATAAAGACAAGATCTTACTTTATTTGTCCCACAAATGGGAATTATAGTTGTCACTGCAGCAAAATGGAGGAATACTAAACATTTTAAATTTAAAAAGTACACTGCACATATGCACATTTAAATAGAACATAAAGTGCAAAAATAACTGTTCAACTACAACCACAACAGTAGTAGATTGTGGCACGGTACAGAAGTTCAAATGTATAAACACTAGTTAAAACGTTGTTTGTTTTATTATATAAGCTTTCCGGCAATTAGGGTTGCTCTCATGTTTTTGGCTCCCCCCAATGTTGGAACATGGAACTGCAACACTGCAAATTTCCCCGGAGCAAAAGGGTCTCGAACCCCAGTATTTGTTTGCAAAGAAAAGAGAAAAAACCCTCTTGTTTTTCTCGTCCTGGAGCCTTCAATGAGTCCTTTAGTTTTACTGCACGACTGAGACGTGACTTTTCAAATTGAAACCTATCATTACAAAAGTATGAAACGATGACAACAGCTAAATGTTACATGGTGCAGCTTTTTCTGGAAATGATCACTAACTATAACAGGGTTTTATTTTTTTCTGATGAATTGTGTTCATTCTTTCTCGCTGCAGGGTGGAGTTCCAAAACAAGTTTTACACCGGTCAGGGCTTCAAGTTCCTCCCCTTCACCTTTGAAAGCATCCTGGAGGGGAAGTTTGATGACTGAGGTCTCCTGTGTGTCGTGGTTTTGTGAATATGTTGTTTTAATTCTGAAGGTCTTTCTCTCTAAAGCTGAAATCAATGCCATTGTATTTGAAATGTTAAAATTTCAACATCTAATCAACAACACCAATCCTTTGTTTTATTTATCATCTCGTGTGTCTTCTAAATCAAAATGGCCCCCGGGGCAGGGAGGAGGTGTATGGATGGGCTCAGAGGAAGTGATCGATTGCTTATGTCTGACAATTGTTTTTGTGTCTTACGTGTTTCATATTATTTATGTGGATTGTTCTTGTAGATTTCGAGGTATTTGCACCAATCACTCCATGTTTTTGTCACTTTAATTTTTAGGTTTGATTGTCATAATACCAGACACTTACAGATCTGAAGGGACTTTACCGATTGAATATTTATTGATCAGCTTTCATCAATCCATAATACTCTTCTTGCAGAAATAATCCTTTACGTAACGTTTAAAAAAAATGTTATCTTGACTGAAAATGCTGAACAAGTATGCACACTGTAACTGTGTATTGTAGATGGACTGACTTACTCACGTCTAAATAAGACTGTGATGAGCGTCATGAGACCAGCAGTGAGGGCCTCTGGTGGCTGCTTCCAACATCTCTTATGTGAAGGTGGAACTCATGATGAAAAAAATAAATGTTCTGACACACTACTTTTGAGTTGCGATGTTACTGGTATGAAAGCCTGTATGTATAAAATACCAATTAGGGGCTAGTTTTAGCTATAAAGTATTCTATCTAGTTGTCCTCGCTATCAAGCTAGTTTAGCTATCACGCTAGCTTAGCTGTCTCGTGATCTAGTTATCTTCTAAGCAACCGAGCTATCTTGGCTATTTAGCTTATAATCCATGCGTTTGTGTCTTCTTGTTAAGACTATTTTAATAGTTTATTTTCGTGTCTAAACAAGAAGGAGTTGTCTTGCCCGCAGTTAATACAAAACTGCATCAAGAATTCTGACCTGCTCTAGTAGAAGAACTCGCATTGGCTACCAGTTTCTTTCAGGATCAATTTTAAAATTCTGGTTCTTACTTTCAGATCTATTCATGGTCAGACTTCTGATCTTTTCTCTTATGTTGTCTTTGCCTTTTAAAGTTTTTATACTTGGATACATTTTCAACTGTATTATTTTGTTGTTAAAGTACTTTACAAGTATAAATGACTTGCTTTTCTAGCTATTTTAGCTGTCTATATGTCATAGATATATATCTTTATTTGTTATATAAGCGATCTAGTGGACTTTGCTATCTTCGGTCTCGGTCATTTAGCACTCTTGGCTATCTACGTTACTTTGGTTACTTGGGTTATTTTTGCTACTTTAACAAATATATGATATTTATCTTTCTAAGCTGTCTAGATAAGCAAGTAAGTAAGTAATATTTATTTATATAGCGCTTTTCGAGACCAAGGTCACAAAGCGCTTAAACAATCAAAACAATACTCAATAAAGTATATACTTTAAAGATCAAGATAATACTGAGAACAACACAGGAGTTCGAGAAATTCAAGGAAAAGCCTGAACAAATAGAAACGTCTTAAGATGTTTCTTAAAGGAGTCAGTAGATAATAGATTTTTTGCTATCAAGCTATTTTGACTAAGCTTTCTAGTGGTCTTTGCTATTTAAGCTTTCTATCTAAATAACAAGAAAGCATAATAACAATTTAGAAAGTTTGTTTTTTTTGACAAAAATGTTGTTAAAAAATGCTACAAATATCCGATAAGAAGTGGTGAATGTTGATTAAATAACTAAGTTATCAGTGAATTACAATGTTTGTTTTTTAGATCTGCACAATTAACTTAACATCATGCCAGGAAATGATATTTTCTATAATATGTATTTTTTGATTTTGCATTGACACTAGGATCAATGAAGTAAAATATTTATCTTGCGCGTCTCAAGTTATCGTGTTGCCCCTTGTCCACTAGATGGCGGTGTTGAGTTGATCGTCATACATTTATGGTTCTCTCGGGGTTTCCAAGACCATCCGCTTGTCTGGGTCTCAGTGAACAACTTCTCACGTTTTTACCAGCTGCACGTGTGTTCTCTAAATCCACTGTGAGTCTGAAATAACGAAGCTTCTCATTATTCTTACTGGGAACAAACCGGAAGCGCTCTGTCATTAGCAGTTATTTTGTACTGTTTAAAGTAAATTCCATCAACACAAACATTAACAAATACCCGAACAACAATAGCTATTTTGAGAAAGAATGTTGTTTATGACCAGAGGAATTTTAAACTTTTTTTTCACCCTTAAAAAACAAAATGTTCCGTCCTCAACAACCGGTTTTCGGAGAATTCTAGTAAGAAACCATCACTTCAAGAGCTGCCACTGTCTCACCTCAGGACTTTATCTCGTAGACAAAACACAAATAAAAAAAAAGGTCCATTTTCTGCCCACAACAAAAGATCTGATTACATTTTTTTAAGTGTCCTCATGAGAGGGACTTCTGTACGAAAGTCTGCTCCCTTCTTTCTGGTGAGATTATTATTCTGCTGCTTTATCTCGCACAAACAGAGAAGGCCCTTTGGTTTGGCAGAAGAGGCTCGGCAGGAATGTTGTGTTTGAGGTTTTCCTTCTGGAGATGCTTTCGCAGCTGCCGAGCAGGCCGAGGTGTTTTCCTGCAGGCTTCCAGGATCCCAAAACCTTGGGACGTTTTATTAGAAAAGATGAACAGGGATACACGTGTGAGAGTCACATCTTGTTCTGCTTCTTCGGGTTTTTCCGTCTTCAACGCTTGAAATGGGTAAAAATAATCACGACTGTAATAGACATTTTATAGGAGACTCTCCAGATGTAAAGCACGGGTGCCAAACTCATGGCCCACGGGCTAAATAAAGCCAGCCAAGTCATTTTATTTGGCTCAAATTTAAGTAAATAAATTATCCTGCCAATATTGTGACCCATGAAGATGCCAGTGTTAAATATAAGCTTAAGAACATGGAGATAACTATAAGATATATTGAGTCTTTAATAATAAAACATAATGTTGCAAACAGACTTTAAACCGTTAAAGAGAGTTTGGTAAATGATGTGATGTGATTTTGACACCTTTGGAATCGTTGGGGTTTATTCTCTTCAAATTAATAAATAAAAGATAAATAAAGAAATGGAACAATAAATAACAAAAGTAAAAATAATATAAATATAATATTTAAAAAAAACAACGTTATTGAAATACAACTAAGAAACTCTTGATAATTGTATATATTTCTTTGGTAATCAAACTGTCTAATACAGTGTAAGATACATATAGCTTCTGTTAGCTTAGCACATTAGCTCAGCACTCTTAGGAGCTTGGTTGTTATTCTGTGAAGTCTGAGCTATAATTTGACCCCTGACCTTTTGGCCATTGTAAAAAAAAAAGAAGTCAATACAGTGGAGCAAATGCATGCAGCAAACTTTCATGCCACAATATGGCACGTTATGATACACTGAGTTGATGGGACCTGAGTTGGTAGCGGCCAAACATATATTTTTTTATGCTACCACATTAAATTAATGCTACAATTCTGCCTCTTTGGTACGCCATTTTGAAATTCCACTAACTTTAGACCTCTCCACTCCAACAGGCAGACTGACATACAGTATTTTTAAAAAAGGGACACCGGGATGTCGGAAACCAACGACAACTTGGATGCAACAAGTTTTGCGTCGCAGTGTTCCCTTGTTTATCGCGGGGGATACGTTCTAAAAATAACCCGTAATAGACGAAATCCGCGAAGTAATTAGCTTTATTTTTTTACAATTATTATTCATGTTTTAAGGCAAAAAGCATACAAAATTAGACCAAAAAAAACCGCGAGGCCGCCATAGGTGAACCGCGATATAACGAGGGACCACTGTATTACGTTTATTCGATATTTGTTTGTCCTGGTTGACTCGGTCTTGGACGTCGCAAAAAGCTAGCAGAAAAAATTGAATATTTTTTGCTCAAAGGTTGTAGGATAGTCATTAGGCACTAGTACTTATTTACTAATTACAGAAAAATCAACATGGCAAGTTGCGACTAGATTTCTTAGCTCAGGGGCGTCAAACCCAATTACAAAAGTGGCAAAAATCTTTAAGGCATATTAGTCGCGGGAAAAACAAATGTATATTTACCAAACAGGAGTTTTAAGTCAATTTTGATATTTAATTTCCATTCTTTAAGGCTCAAATTATCTTATTTATGTCTCTGTTTGTCCGTCTTCACCCAAAAATTTCCTGTATTTTACCATTAATTATATTGTTGACATCCATGATCTCTTTACCTTATCTTCAACACTGGCATCTTCAAAAGTCACAATATCAATATTTTACTTTGATTTTGAGCCAACCATCCAGCGGCCACATAAATTGACTCCGACACGCCGGATTTGGCCCCTGAACCATGAGTTTTAGACGTATGCTAGCGTGTTAGCTGACTCTTAATAAACTGTAATAAAAAAAATGGATGTATTGTGATCTTCGTGTTGCTGGAATGACTTGGCAGATATTAAAGTCCATTTCCCCAAAACATTTTGTGATAAACACTCCAAACCTGCTCCATTACATTCCAAAAAAAACATTTTTAAGTTGTGCAACCTCACATTTTGTTCTCACTTGTGGATATAAATTTAGATCGGATTGTCCAGAGAATTAAAAAACATGTTGATCGTACATGACTCATCAGAAAAGATCTAAAAAAGGGAACATTTATCAGTTTCATGAGAACCTCTTTATCGTTTTGCTGATGATGTTGGACATTTATTTGGGGTCACGAGAACATAATGTAACATCTAAGTTTCGCAATAAGACGCATTAAAAGTCCACCTTAAGTGTTTTAAAAGTGACTTTGGCTTCTGTTCTCTCTGATCCTTAACCTCATCACCGTGATCGTGTTAGCAGCTTCTCCTGATAACATTGTTCTTCAAACAACTTTCCCTGACCCGCTGCCTTTGTGTCGGCTGATTATTTCGGGAACAATAAGACACACCGACAGCAGTCCAGACATTTACCTTCGAGGGGGGAACGTTACGCAACCGACAAAAGCAAGGCCATGAAAATCATATGATATAATGTGACGGAGGAAACATTCAGGATATTTTCCCCGAGGCATTAATGCGCCATTTACTAGAAGAACATTCTGTTACTATTCAGATGTTATTATCGAGCCTTGTTAAAGTTCATTTTGGTCATTTTATTGCCAGGAAAATGATGTAAGACGCTTTATTTAGTGTTGTATGATTTGTCTTAGCAGAAGCTAACAGCTTCAGCTGCTATCATAGATTAGCTAGTACAAATACAATGTCGATGTTTTTGCTTTTTCTATGGAAATACAATTCTGAATACAAAAATACCGTTTTATATAGTTAGTGTTTCAGAAATAAGTTGCCTTATTGTATTAGCTTAGCTTAGCGCTAGGTTCTCTTAGCTTTAGCCATATGCTAACATAACAAAACGTTTGAACACAAATATACAAATGGCTAAAATACATTTTTCATAATATAGAGTAAGAAACTATGCATTCTTTGGAGGAAAAGTTAAAAATTAAAACCTTAAAGCTACTGAATTTACCGTTACTTTAAACTTCTTTACCTCAATAATAGCACCTCCATCATCCCTGATTCTTTTCTAAGAAAATAACCCCCCAAAATATTCCCTAGATGCTCATAAAAGCACGAACCATTAAGAACAACTTTACCATAGAAAACTAATGTTTTCTATTGAAGTCTCTTTTGGTCCATTTCTGTTTGACACTAAGTTTTGTGTTGTTTTAAGTCTTTGTTTCCAGACCACACAGAAAGAAAAAAAATGTTTTTTTGTTGTATTCATTTTTATTATCTCAAGGGTATTTTTCCCCTCCAAAGTAACATTAGCTTGCGACTCAACAACCTTGTTTGGGTAAAGTTTACTCAAAAATTAAGACTGTAAACTAGTGAAAACGTGTAAAATACATGAGACCGTCTTGCAGAGAAACCAGGCCCCGGGTTTTGCTAATTCAGCGTTATCCAGAGGTGTGTTTTCTTGTTCTTTGTTAACTCGTCCATGGTACCGAAGTTTAAAAAATGTGTCGTACAACATTGTCTATTTATTTATTGATAATCATCAAATTTAAATTTATGCTATCGAGGCACCTTTTTTTACTCTTTCTTACGGTTAGCATGATGCTTTAGCGACCAATTACGCAACACAAGTGTTTTCGTCAATGTTTTTGATAGAAATGAGGAGAAATGATGACATTTATTAAACCAATCTGGAGATCATTTCGAGGGAGTTTATGGAAACAATGTTGTCGCTGATAACTTGGAGTTTAAGTCGTGTTTACATAGTTGTGGCGACCGTGCTTTTGATTTTTTTTTTAGTTTTTAGTGAGAACACCCGAATTGTTGTGACAAGCCTTTATTAAAAAATCGACTCCCCTTCCTGACTCTGCCTCAGTGCATTTTGGCAACGCATTTGTTTTCCTTATTTTATCTCGGTTTGTTGTTTCGTTTGACTCGTCTCGAACACACACGACTTCTTCGAGCCAGGTTTTATGTAACACGGTGTCGAAATGGGTCAAAAATGTACACTTCTGGGTTGTTCTGATCTCTGAAATATTCCCCGAAAAACCAGGAAAACATTATCAGTTTCTCTTCTCTCTGATGAAGTTTGAAGTTTTAGGGAAATTACAAATCATGAAAACATTTTGCAACATTGCTTGAAAGTGGATTTCCTGTGTATATCAGAGCCTGGATCCTTTAAGGTACTTTTCCACTTGTTGATGTACTCTGGTTAATTCCCTAAATCGCCTTCGTAGTAAACAGGAGAGCGTGCTGACAATCGAGAACTTGAAATGAACCAGACGAAAAATGCTCAAGTCCGAGCCAGGTGCGTTTGAACTCGTGTTACTACTTCTGAAACCTCAGAATCCAAACGGCCAAAATCACTGTTTTCGTTTCTTTCCATGAGTCGCAGCAGCAGCAGCAGCAGCACTCGGATTGAACCTTCAAAACTGGACGGACTTCGCGGTGTCCCTTGTTTTGCTTTTGTTCCTCATTTAGAGTTTTTTTTTTGAGTTGAAAAGTTCTTCTCAGGCTGACTGTGCCCATTGTGTGGCTTTCCTCCTCCGTGATTTGTGCCAGTTATCCGCCTGCCGTGCCGCGAGGAGGATGCGGCCGCCGCGGCATCAGGTCGCACAACTCCTTTGTTGAGAATGCTTTTGTTGTTCCTCGGCCGTTTCCAGGGACTGAATAAATAGCTCTGCTTAACCAAAGGTATTTGCCTTTCCCCTCGCAGGGATGAATGCAGCGGCACCAGAAACATAGCGGTCTCGACTGTGTCGCCTTTTTTTTTTTCTTGAAACGTTTTTTGTTTTTCTTGCTCAATTACCAGGGAAACATTCGTATTAATAATATGCAAGTGAAAACACATTGCTATTTTAAATGTCAAATAAATACGATTTAGAGCATCAGTGTTTCTTCCAAAGTTCATAAACCAGACTATTGAAGTGAGAGTTCACCCAAAATTCAAACTTCACTCACAGAGGGTTGTTATTTTTTTTTAAAGAGTAATCTGTTCCTTTTTTTAGAGTTAAAGGCAAAAATGTATGTTCATTTTAATGTAGCAACTGAAGCTCAGTTGTCTTCGTCTTCATCTCTGTCCAAAATGACAAACTTAAAAACATCCTAATACCTCCATGATGCTCGTCTAAAGAATCGTTCAAAGAAAAAATGTAATAAATCTGTATTTTTAAAGTTTCTTTTTAGCAGAAGTGATCAATCTCTAAGCTCTTTCCTCATTGAAGAGTGCAAGTGCAAGATTGAGGCAGCTAGCCTAGCGACATCCGCTAAAAACAAGATTAAAATATAGACTTGTTTAGGTTTTTTCAGAACAATTCCTCATGTCGAGCCTTCAATACAAGAGGGACGTTACGGACGAGCAGCATGGATGTTATTTAAGTGTCTTTTTGGATGAAGACGAAGACAATTGAGCTCCAGTGGCTGCATTAAAATGAACAAACATTTTTGAATTTAACTCTAAAAAGGAACAGATTACTCTGAAAACAATCCCAACCCTCAATCGACATGGGCGTGAGTAGAAAATGAGTAGAGTTTGGATTTTGGGTGAACTAACCGTTTAAATATGTAGGCAAATTATCATTGTTTGTAAATTGGTGTTGGTTCCAGACTGGGGCGAGAAAAGATAAAACTTGATACCAAGACAAGATCCTTATAAGGTGGTCTCCAGACTTCACGACAACACTAGTTCCAGCCATCACTCGAGTTGCACCCTAAAAAAGTAAGTCAACCTGCCGGGGGCCAGGTCTTATGTTACTGGAAAGTCACAATGGTGGATTGTAGTGGCAGGATGGTAGCCTTTTGATGTAATCTAGAAATTTGAAAGTTAAAAAAAAGAATTTCGATGCAGCCTTTAGCTCGGTGGGTTCCATTCCATTCATACCTCATCTTCATCTTGTTGATATCAGGCCTTAGAATAATGAACGTGTCTTGACTTGCATTGGAAAAGCATTGAAGCTACAACGTTGACCCCTTCGAAATGTAGCTTCCAACGTTCCCATATAACACTGAAGTTTACTTTCTAACTTTTATAGCTCAAGGTTGGCATAGGTTTCTAACTTCTAATTCATCTCTACCAATCGTAGCTACACCAGATTTAGAAATTTGTCCGTTGCACTTTTCTAGCTAATACGTCTTGCGATAATCATCGGCGCTCCGGCCCTTGAACTTGGAGAAGGGTGTAGGTTTGCACCTAAAGCTTTGGATCAACTCCGGAATGTAGCGGCGGTGAGCTGATTTAACTTGGAAAAAGAACATTCGAGTGAAAATCCCTGAGTACGTTCTTGCAGGCGAGAATCATTTGATCAGCTGTTCTATATGTCAAATTACCACATTGTCGTTATGTGAGTTCAACCGAGGCTTTTTTTCCCATTAAGCTGGACATGAAAGATGAAAGCATTGAGTGGGTTTTTTTCCCCCCGATTCTGGCGCACACATATTGTATGTCTGATCCCCCACAGTGCAACCTACATAGCAGCGGAGTAATAAGGAACATAAGCGTAAAGGAATTTCTCCATTATATAAGGTGCGAGGGGACATGCTTCTGAGAAAACCTGGCTCACTCCGGAGGTTCAGAGATCGGGAGATTGGGGGGCAGACGGGGAGAGAAAATATACAACAGTTTGAGAAGACAACCAGGTCACACGGGTGGAAGGAGAGGATGTGCTTTCATTGTGTCCTGCAGGTGAAAGAATCAGGACGATGAAAGATGCTGAAATTAAACCGAATACGCAAGAACTATAGTCAATTAAACGAGCATCTGAGGCGCATCTCTACACCGGGACATCTAATCAGAGGCACATGGACCTGTGTGTTTGCAGACAAAGACAATAAAACTTCTGCTCAAGTATCGGGTTCATTCTTCACCCTGAAAAGTACCAAAAAAAACCAGAGTCATAAAGTTGTTTGCAGTTGAAGTTAAGTTCAGTCCAAAGTGGATGTAGAATAAAAAAAATCAAAAACACTCACCATCAACTCGTCTTCTCAGAGATTATTTCCACAAACACATTCCACCGTCGGTGGGATTTCTCCAAAGCTTAGGGCATCTTGAGGTGCGTAGCTGGATTGCGCTAATGTTGGAGTAAGGGTGACCCCTTAAGAGATATTTTTTGAAGAAAAATCTGTCAATAAAGACTGAAAATTCAAAGGTTTGTGTTGCCAGGTAAACATCTTTTCCACAAGCTCTGTGAATCACCGCTATATTATGATTGGGTTCTATTTTTTCTGCAATATGTGGTGGTGTCAATGCAGATGGGATCGTCTTAAATCAGTAATACATTGCTTTTAACTAAACATTAACGTTACGCTCACTTGTGTTGGATATCCATAGTCCCCAATTTTGTTTCGACACTGGACTTGACTGGTAATTGGAGGGTACCAGGCAATGCCTGTTTGGCCGTCACACATTTGGGTCGAGACGATCAGAACATTTAATTGATATAATCCTACTGGCTGTATATTTGAGTTTGCCTTCTCTAACTTAATCCTACCCCACACTGAACTGTTGCCAGCACTCGATCTGGTACATTAGCATCCTTTGAAGCTATTTAGCTTGAGAACAAATGTCTGACTTTATTTTTTTGGTACCTTTTGCTGTTGTTGACAGGTAAGTCTAAAAATAAAACCCGGACTGTCCCACATGTGTAACTTATTGGGGTGTAAGTCAATTATAGTCAGCCCCATTGAGTAGAAATTGGCAACCTCCCCAGGAACTAACTCCAGTTGCCAGGTCATTCTTGTAGTGCATTTTTGTCCGAGTAACATGGAAACCTGTGCTAGGTGCTGAAAACCAACAGCTTTTTATCAAAACATTGTTAGTCTAAAACAGTGTCTTTCCTCCATTTTAACTTAACTCACTGATTAAACACATGTTTAAGTCGGTAACTAAATGTATATCTTCTGAAAGACACCCTAAAACATAACCACAGAAAGGCATCCATTCATCATTTTCTACCCTAATTTCCTTATGGGGGACGTTGGGGGGGATACACACTCATACCTAAAAGGTTTCATAGCTGTGAAGCACGCAAACCAATACGCCATTGTCTGCCTTGGTACTAGACATATTTAAGGGAAAAGGACGTTGGGTAACCATTGTGTACAGGACACTAACATGGTACTTTTTCTTAAAAGGGGTTTGAATAACAAGGCTTGTTTGTACTATTAGCTCAAAGATGCCTGTGTACTTCAGACGATATAATAGGAATAAGTATCTTTTTTCGTGGTCAATATTGCCCAAATGTGTTGGGGGTTCCTGTAAGAAGGTCCCCAAAAATGAAATAAGCTTTAGCATTGTAAACAAATGACGAAAAACAGTTTGCCCAGACTGGTCCGAATCTTGCATTTATATCCATGAACATGTATCTTTTTGGGAGTTAAGGTGTAGTCCAGGCTACGCCAAACCTGTTTCTAAATAAGGACGGTGAAGTCAGATTTAACAGTTTTTTTCCACATGGCTCATTGACTCTGGATGCACCGGTTCAATGTAATCCAAGTTCCAACTTGTGATCCGTCTCAGCTGATCTTTTTTTTTTAAGGCGCATACATGAGTCAAAGTCACCAGGAGTCAAGTCTAGACTCACCACCGATTGCTCTTGGCTGGACCCAGACTAGTCTGGACTGGAAATCGAGAAAGAAATCCGATGATTGATAACCCTGTTTTTGGGAAGTTAAGTCAGAAAAGTCAAATTAAGTAACATTAACTAACTATCCTTCCTCTACTGTGCACACCCTGTATGCATAAGGCAGATGAATCAAAGTGGAAAAATGTGACGGACATCCTCATCCCTGACTCACGTTACCGCTTGTGTCACGTTGCTTCTCCCTTTGTGCGAAAATTATGTAATCATATTGAATTATACCATCAGGTGCAAACAAAGTATCGAGACATTTTCCACGTACAACACGCCAGATGTGAGCTGCCAACACATTCTCGGGTTATATAAGTGTATTTTTATCTTCAGGTTCCTTCATGTTCCACTTTATAGGAGGAAAGAAGAGAGGATAGAAGAGTCATGAGTCACTTTCTTTAAAAGCAATTTGTTTTTCTTTCAATGCTTCCAAAGAACCCATTAGAAGATGTTGTTGGGGGAGTGTTATCTAGACGCCTCGGTGTTTGTCTGGATTTCGCTCTCAAGGCTAATTTTGCCACTTACACATCATCGGCGAAGAATTCTAAAAAAAAAAAGTCCGACTTGGGCTGAGTCACCTTATCAGCCACTTCAATAGACGTCTGCGTATTTGGATCAGCGGTGCGCCGTGGAACCAACACCAAACCTCCCACCAGGAAAACAAACCCATAAAGAGAACAGGAGCGACAAGGTCTGAAGAAAGGACGGAGGGCAGTCATGAACATTTCTGACATTCCTCAGCTCCCTGTTGCAGCCGGATTCTTTTTTTTTTTTTTCAAGGGAAACGGTCAGTCTGGCCAAGAGCCACTGGAGCAAGTCTCCTTCCCTGGCCGGAGCTGGACGGGATCAGTGCTGACCACGTGAGGGGGAAAAGCACGTTAAAGCAAGAATGCACAACAACATCGTGCAGAGGATATTGTTCACCTTGACACCAGTAAACAAGTTTTGCTGCTGAGAGAGGAGTCAGAACATGAGAAGAATGTTTCCAACAGTGTGAGTTCCTCTGCAAAGAGATGCTGGCATTTCCTGAACCAAGAGGCTTCTGGGTATTTACAGAAGACCGGGCCCGAGAGAGGACTTTGTATTTGTCTTTACAATGCTCTCCGTCTTGAACTAGAGTCGCTGAAAGGAACAGCAGATGCTTGAGGGGTGTTTTGTTCCGAGCGTTTCTCACACAGGAAACAGGAATATGACGGGTCGATCTCTAGGTCTAAAGGGTCAAACCTGGCCACGCCATTGATGCGACAACACTCAAAATGAAAAATCTATATAGATACTTAGTGTGGAGGCCTGTGTTAAAATTTTGATGACGACAATTGTTTCACAAGAGAAATGATCTCAATAATGATTCAGTAACTTCAAAAAACCAGAACAACTATAAAAATTGCAAAAGACATGTGAATGCTGAATCTGTAAACTGAAATGCTTGAAAGTAATTTTTTTTAGTCAAAGTGTGTGGAAACAGTTCAAATGATGGCATGAAGAAGAAAGTCTGATGTGAAAATGTTGAAATAAAGTGAAAAAGGTTGAGAAGAAGAAAAAAGTAGAATTTATAGTACAAGTCGTAGCAGTGGGTGTAGTAGGAGTAGAAGAAGTGGATCGATACAGTTTATCTATTGATCCCTAAGTAGTAGAAGTAGTAGAATTAGCAATGGAAGTAGAAGTAGTAGTAGAAGTAGAAGAAGTAGTAGAATGCTGAAGGCATTCACACAATTAAAATAGTAAGAAGGTGGGATGTTGATATAAAATGGGAATCAGGGAATTTTACCATTGCTAACATTAGCGTTGTTGGCTAAGTTAGCTTGTAAACACATCACTGTAATTTCAAAGTAATAACTTACATTTTAAAATGACTTTCATATTGTTCTACTTTAGTTTAATTAAAAACTAAAAACTAAAAATAATGATTTGATGCTTTGAATTTGTCATAATTTATTATATTTTTTTATGTGCACAACTGTATCCTTGGTTTTTCGACATATAATTTCTATGGTGGGTTTATTTTATTTTTTAATTGAACCCTACATGCTTTGTATCAATTATATTCTATAAATATAATTATTTTCAAGTGTGATTAGTCACACAAAAATTATATTGTCATTTCTTATGGCTATATTTTCATTCCCTGTTTTAAGTAATACGTTTGTATCTATTATTTAAGGATGAGCATATTCTGGAGTCCCCCCATTGAAACAAGCATAACAAAACGACAAATGTTAATGCTAGTAAGCCTTTTTTTGTGCTTTAGTTTGGCGAGAAACACAATAGCAAAAATTGTATGGGCTTTTTTTGGTTTCGGGTCAAGTTCATTTTCCGCGCCTCAAACTCAGTTAAACATACATTCTGAATTCCCTTAGAGACACTTGGGCCTCTTGGATGTATAGAAAAGAGACATGGAAAGAGAACATAGGGTCATCCTTTATTATTGAGTTTCTCTCCAAACTTTTAACTAAAGCACAAAAAACGCCCACTAGCATTAACATTTGTTGTTTTTTCAAGCTTGTTTTGAACTAGATATAACTTGAAATTATATTTAATGAAATTTAGGATGACAAAATCATATTTTATTCTTTAACAGGTTTTTTTTTTATTTGCTTCAGTAACATTTCATAGCTAGCTGGTTATTGTAGACAAAGAAGAAAAAAAAGATGTATAGAGACGTATACTCTGCTATTTAAAGTGAGATTCAACTTCTCTACAAAAAAAGACAGTTTAAATATTCCAAATTATAAAAAAAAACTATTGTTAGCTGGATTGCTAACATGCTAATCATATTAAGACATAGAAAAACAAAAGAAAACAGGGTATACGACTTTTCACTAAAACAAATAGTGTTATGCTCTACCAATATATTATTTTCTATGCTGTTTTTATTATATACACACTGTACTAAAGTTTTACTATAGATGTTCAAATATTAAAAACCTTAAAAAAAAATACCAGGAATTCAGAATAAACCAGACAAATGCAGCTTTTAATACAAAATGTATTTGTTACTTCATGACATTTAGCAACATAGGCCAACATTTATTAGATTTTAATAGATCGTCCAGGAGGACAAGTGCAAACCTGCCAAATTAATGAGCAGAACGAACAAAACAAACGCACGTAAATATTATCATAGAAAAAATAACAAGATGACGGACAAACAATGCTAACAATTTTACTGAAGTAGAAAACAAAATATGTTACACAATAATCTTAATACTAAGTCTTAATATACATCTTACTGCTTTTGAGACACAACATCTAATTTCTCCAATCGAGAGCGACTTGAGTTTGAAACCTTTTGCAGTGAAGTACCCAAAAGAAGAAACCGTGCAAGTTGTGCAATAACCCACAAAAGAAAGTTGAACGTGAGAAATGTATGTGAGGTTGACAAAGTGGCACTTGGTGAAAGACACTTTTTTTTGTTTTGTTTTTTCCTTTTTCTACATTGTGTGACTTTGGATTCTAACCATGAAATTCAAAATAGAATAAAATATAAAAAGTGCTCAAGATTGTTTTTAAGTATGAATGCTACCATGTCTTCAACTCACTGTCGCTGCTTACCTAAGGGGCGAAATACTTTTATAAATAAACATTGGAAAAAAAACAGTCAATTCCCAGCTCTCGTGTTTCTCTTTTACTAACAAAGTTCATAAAAAGCTTCATCTGTTTTTATGAGCTCACTTCGAAGTTAAGGCGATTCCCGAGGAAGTGGCTCCTCCACGCTCCCCTGGGGGGGCTGGTTCAAAAGGCAAATGGGGCGAAAACAGCAACCGGTGAGCAACAGCCACCTGTAACACGTCTTCACTTTTTCCTTCCTATCGCGTGCCAGCGAAAAACTGGCACTAATAACCAACACTTGCATCACAGCAGTAGAAGCTACAGCATTAAATATAATGAGGTCCTGATCTCAGCTGTAGCTTCAGTTCAAGTCCAGCGCAAGAGGTCAGATCAGCAGATCAGCTCCTGCTGGATCTCGGGCCGGGTGGGGAACGGAGGGTCGCCGAAGGTGAAGGCGTCGCGGCCCGTCTTCAGCTCGCCCTGGCACGGGCACGTGAGATACGACCCGATCAAGTCCACTTCGGGGGGAGGGGTCGGGCTCTCGGGGTCCGACTCTGACGGACTCAGCTCCGGCTCTTCCAGTAGCGAGTCCGACCTGCTGCGGCGGTGCTGATGATGCGAGTGAGGGTTCAGCCAGGGGTGGTCGAGGCACTCTTCTGCTGTGGCCCGCTTCCTGTAGCCACAAGATAAAGACAATAAGTTCAAAGTTTATAATAAATTCCTGGAAGAACCCGATCACTTGATAAAATTGATGACTTTTGGGATGATTTTTGAGGAAATTTAGATGCAAATTGGGACATGATGCAGTTCTGGTTGACACGCCTTTTCAATAAAAATAACTTTTAAGTCAGAAGTGGAAAACGTATAACATTTTATCAACAATAATACATGTTTTTTCCTTAAATCAACTTTAGATTTTAAAAATCTTCATTAAAACAAGGTACTATAGGCAAAACCAAAGTATCCAGGCTCAATAAAATAATATATCTATATTTATTTAGTACATCTGTTTATTGAATAAGTGAATAAATAATTCCGTAAGTTAAAGAAAAACAAGTTTGTTGACGTCAAAATGTGGACCAATCAAGCGTCATCGGTGACGGTTGGTCACATAATGGGAATATTACATAAACAGATAATTACAAGAAGTAATTTCATGATGGGAGTCACAATCTTTAGCAGACATCTTAAAGAGCTGCTGGTGGACAATTCTTATCGTTGACAACTACGATTAAAACTCGGTAAAGTTTATTTTGTGGCCGAATTATTGTTCAAATGTCTGTTATGCTCTAGTGCTTAATCTATATCTGACCTTTATTTAAAATTATGGTCAGTTTTTGACGGTTTAGAAAAAACCAAACTATTAAATCAAAAAATTGCAAGGTCTAAAAAAAATGACTTGACAACATTTTGCGCCATTTCACAAAACAGAATTGTTTCGAGTGCCTCACACACTGCGTAACTAGCCGTCTTACTTTTGACTTAATACATTCTCACTCCCTCACAGTAAACTCATAACGGCCTCTGCCTTATTTACAGTCAAGATTCCTACATTCAGAAGCATTTTTGGGGGGATTACCAGGGAATTATTGCACAAAGAAGCTAACCAACTTTTGACCCATTATTTAGGCATCATTGTTCTTACTGCATTTGTACCGTGGGTTACCGTAATAACACTTATATGAGCGCAAAGCAATGAGAACGAATTTTCAAGACGGTATAAATCTTTGGGAGATATGAGCATTTGAAGTTTGGTTTTCTCACCTTGGGTTTTTGACCAACAACGACTTGATGAAGTCGACGGCCAGCGAGGAGATCCCCTCGAAGGTGTCTTCCGGGTACTCCACGTTGACCTGGGAGATGTTTAGAAACGTCTCCTGCTTGTCGTCGCCCAGGAAGGGAGACTCGCCCGTCAGCATGACGTAGATCAGAACGCCGATACTCCTGATGATGAGGAGCAGGAGGAGAAGGAGGCGGTTAATGGGGCAGTTTTGTAATCTTCAGATCGTGGCTCGTGATCCGCCGTGAAAGTACAGCAAAGCGTCGGGTCTTATGACTTAAAAAAAGTCAGACACAAAAGCTCTTTTGAGCCGCTGCGATGATGTCAGCTTTACAAATGTCTCTTCATTCCGAGAAAGTAAAGCGCGAGGATAATGGTTTCTGCATGACATCTGTTAAAACAGAAGGAAACGCGTGTTACTCACCACATGTCTGTCGATGTGCTGATGGGTTCATAGTTGAGGATTTCTGGTGCTGCAATAAAAACAAGTCCGTTAGCACGAGTCAGGTGAGGCAAGACACATCGTTCAAGAGTAGGGGTGGAGGGGTAACACTCACCGACATACTCGGGGGTGCCCAGGATCTCCCGGACCTCTGTGATCTTGTCCATGCGCCGGGACAGACCAAAGTCCACGATACGAATGTCTCCCAGAGGCGTGGCACTGGTCAGCAAGATGTTCTGTGGCTGGAGATGGAAATGTACACAAAGATTAGACAAAAAAAAAGGTGTGTTACATAATGAGCAGGGTGGATGTTTCATTGGCAGGAGATGTGAAAAGGCTCTCCTGATCCCGGATCATCCGCTAATCCTGTCAAAGGGTTGGTACTAGGGAGGAGATGCCTGCCAGAGACTTGGATGTCTTCACGGCGAGTGCGTCCGACACCCTTAGTCATGTCTGGGACTGTTTTTCAGGCAAAACAACTTTGAGAACTTGCTTTTTCAACTTTTTATAAACGACTTAAGCAAGTCTTGTTGGGCAATAACCTTGAAATACCTGATTGGCCAAAGTTCCAAGATACACCCAGAAGTGACATAAGAAGAGCAACATCTGACCTGATCTCTGGGTCGCATTCTTTAAATACATTACTTCATCCTACTTTCACGCTTCAATTATAGCCGTGTCGTTTCAAAAATGATCATATTTCACCTTCAGAGGGAAACTTAATCCCCTGCGTGTAGGACTGATGAAAAAAGTAGGAAAAACCCCAAAGCAATACCTACTTTGTTACCACAGAGACCATTTAAGAAAAACATAATAGTCGAGTCCGGTTCCCGGTGGGAACTGATGCTCTCGAACGAACGGTTGCATAAGCGAAACCATATCCCTTCCTAGTCTGACACTGGAGGGAATGTGCTGTCCTACTTTGTCAAGATAAAGCCTGACTTACTTTCAGGTCCAGGTGCACCACGTTGTTCCGGTGCAGGAAGGCGACGCCGTCCAGGATCTGCCTCGCCAGCCGGATCACGTCCTTCTCCGTGAACGCCTCGTCGTTATCGGCCACGCACTGGTCGAAGATCTCTCCGCCGGCGGCGCTGAGAAAAAAGGAACAGGAAGGAAAATAAGCAAGTGATAGTATAAGAAGTCCTTAAACACACATTGAAAATTGTGTTTGGCTTCATTTCTTTTAGAATATTTTTAAAAACAATACAGAGTGACAGGAAGAGAGGTTGACGTCTATAATTACATTCCTCTGAAGTGGCTGATTCCAGAGTTCTGTCTTGCATAACTTCGGTGTTTTTAAAGTGATCGTAGCCTAGCATGGCTAATGGCTAGCATAAAAGTCCCCATCATGAATGATAAAAGTAGGTGAAAAAAAGTTCAGAAACCAAAAATATTTCCACATGTTTTACTAGAAATGGAACACGTTGTTGGTGTTAATATTGAAACTTCATAACTGAAGTTGACACCCTTGATTTTCCTGATTCATCGATAGGATTGTCAAAATGTCAACAATAACTAGAATGTTTACTTGCTTGCAGCACATACGTCTAAATATTTTGTCTTAAATGATCCCATATGGGGCTGGAACTAAGGTGCACCGTGAAAATACCTTCCATTGGAAACACCTGAAGGATACTTGTTTTGGGAGACGGTTAGTAGCAGATGATGATTCCTGATATTTTGTTGTGAAATCCGGTAGTGTGGATCCCTGCCTGTTCTTGTCATTCCTTGCATAACAACGTGAAGATGAGACCGGGTTGGATTTATGTTCGATGCTACATCACACAGATCTCGCCCCCGAAGCAGACAGTTCACTCGGAAAATGCAAAACACATGTTGGGGGTTAAACATGTTTTCCAGCAGATCTCCGTTACATAACCAGCCCACCCTCGCCCCGTCGCCCGATGACCCTCGGAACACCGTTGACGATCCTCAGCTGTGGAAATAGAACTGGTGTTTGGTTTGATTTTGGAGGATTTCCGCCATTACAAGATTTCATCTTGTTTTGCTCTTGTACGGAATGCCAGATCTGCCATCTACTCTTTTCCTGGAGAAGGAAACCTTGGCGTGTTTACATGAAACTTCAAACAAAAACGTTTATTGGTTTTAAGCGTACGCTTGTTTTATCTTTAGAGGAAATAAGGAAAGCATGCACCACCGGTTAGGCAGGTGAGTTCCATTATTCCACAACTGCATTTTTATTGCATTAACTCAACAGAAATCCAAGCAGGAAATTCCAGATTGTCACCAAAACAGACTTTAAAATGTGAGGGCTTACTTATCACCTTTCTGTGTTGAGTTTGTATGTTCTCCCCATGTTGCGTGGGTTTACTCCGGGCACTCAGGTTCCCTCCCACAGCCCAAAAACTTACAGAGGTTGATTGGGAACTTGGAGAAATTGTCCCTAGGTATGGGTGTGTGTGTGAATGGTTGTGTGTCTTTGTATGCCATGCAACAGACCGTCGTCCTGTTCAGGGTATCCCCAGCCTCTTGCCCGAAGAAACTGGGATAAGCTCCAGCCCTAAAACAACACCCATAGGGAAATAAATGGTAGAAAATAGATGGATAAATGGGTATTTGGTGTCGTTACGGTGTCTCAAAAGGACCTCTCAATGCTGATATACTAGGCAATGATTGAGCAACCAAGAGGTCTGCCTTGAGGGACACCAAAGTGTCGAGCGAATGGTTTAAATGCAGTCAATTCAGAGGTGTGATAGACGGATAAAGTAGACAAATCTGAATCTGAACAAATTGGGGAACACAATAATGTATGCACAGAGAGGATCTTCCACTCAGACTATATACCCATTTTGACCAATATCCTAATGCTTGGCCAAAAGACCAACATTTCCTTTCTATTGAGAAACAAAAAGAGGAATGATCTGGCCTGAAGGCAAATCCCAGATGGTGTTCCCAGGTGACAAGGCACAACCCATATGAATGGCAGGATGAAAGGATCAGAAGTAGGTCAAATAATGAAGAAATTGTAAGGGAGAACCAAAAGAATGTTGGTGCGGAATCCAGTTACCTAAATGTGCACCTAAGCAGAAGAATGACCCTGAGAGGATACTGACTTCTACTGTTGTGCAAGTTGACTTGTAAATTGATTTCCTGACATCGATGACTTTTTAATTTAAACCCAAATCCCATCTTAATCAATTATATAATGTTGTAAATGCTTGTAAATGAGTAACTTGCATCATACCTTCTTCAATTCAACATTCCATTTACAAACTCTGATCATGGGTTACTTAATCGTATTGCAGGAATGAGTAAATGTTTGTCTTAAGGCCAAAAAAAGGGACTTAAAACGCCAAGCAGTACACCACTGACTGCACCCATTAGCTTTTACGCTACCCATCCACACAATCAAGTAGCTAAAATGAGCAGCTTCAAAAGTGTCATTAAATTGTCAGTTAAGAGCTCGGGAGGATTTAACATCCCCCATAAAGAGCGTCTTGTTTAAGTTCAGCAGACTGCACACTTTCTGGCCAAGCAAGCACTTAAGAATGATCTGATACTTCCCTGAAGTCCAAATATTTTCCTCATTCTCCGCATCCTTCCGAGTGTGAAGGCAGACATCCTCCCTTTCTACCGACCATGAGATAAGACTAACGCGGTCGACGTGAGCGATGCCACAGATGGGGAAATAAAGTGGACCATCATTACCACAGATTGAGGGTTCAGAAAGTTCAAGTATTAGCTCTGTTGCATCTTTTTTTTTAGCTCAAATACTAGTTTAGGATAAGATAAGATCTTTTTTCTTCTCAAATTGGGGAAGATTGCGTACATACCCGTGTGATTACCTGCAGATGTCAGTGTCTTGATAAAAATCTGAATATTGGCAAAGGTTTTATCCACAATTGTTGCTTGATTAAAGCAGCAAAATTATGTGAGCGAAGTAGTACGAAGGAAAATGATTTGTTATTGGACTGTATCTATAAACACACTGAAGTAGCATTTATTTATTTATATATTGACTTACCTTCCCATCGCATGTTTACCTTTAAGCACCAGTATCTACATTTATCTATACACAATCTTGTAGTAACAATAGTTACACTTAATTGTTTAGCCACAAACAACTAAAATAAAAAAGGCAGTGACGGAAATATCGGCAAAAGACTTGTAAAGAATCTCCTAAATGAAGTTACGATATCCTTTCAAATATTCAAAAAGAAATATAGCCCATGTTTAATACAAAATAAATGTCAAATGTTGCAAAGCAAACAACTTGTTTAACCATAAGAGGATAAATATTGTGTCTAAATGGTTAAGACACTCATTACATTGAGTGTAAATGAGCTTTTGACATTTAGAACGGATGTCGTGCGATAAAGGATTCTTACGGTCGTGCTTCTCAAGAACTCAGAAATCCAAGTCGCATCTTTTTTCTCAGACATTACGAAGGATGTGGTTGTGGTCTTATGTGAATGTGCAAACAGCTGTAGCGGTGTGGTTCTTATTTAGAAGTCTTGCTTGTATGATGCTTTTGCAGAAACCCACAATAGCAAGAACAGTTTTGCATTGTTCCCGATTCATTTTGTTTTTGTATTGAAAAGGTACATTTGAAGAAGTGAATACATTCTTAGGTACTGGTGGTCTGCTACAATAAGAATGAGTCAAATGGAAGAAACTTCCAGATTGGAGTCGTAGCCAGTATCCGACTGGTTTTTTTTTGCCCCCCCTACAATGTTTTCTCTGCAGGCATGCTAGGGTGCACCATGGTGCTACTTCCCCTTTCACACTTCCAGTCAAAGGTCAGAAACCCCTGCCCTTGCCTCCCAGCCTGCCTGAGCAATGAACAGACCGGCCACATTGCATTATTTCCAACTGTCCTTTCCCTCTGTATCATGAAGCAATCAAAGTTATCTTTTTCCAATCTTAACTAGTGGACCTTGAGGAGCCAGACGGAACTCAAAATAGTGACTTTGTTGAATGGGCAGGTAGCTTCAGTCAGGCTGCTGTCCAGTTTGTCTGGGAAAAAGCTGTGTCTTGAAAGTCTTTTGTACGACTTTTTAAAGAACAAACAGCAGCTATGAGAATAAAAGGGAACTGCAGAACTCTTGAGGTGAGAGATGCGTGTGATATGCAGCTCACACTACACGTCTTTGTAGCCAGACCGCGAAAGCGATTATCATGAAAATCACTTTTGTCATGCAAAAAACACCGGATGCAACAAGATCTCTATCACTTGCAAAAATGCTTCTAATTGTGGGGATTTCTCACAGTTGGCAAAGTAGATTAGGTAGCGTCGCGTTCCCCTGATCCTCAGCATGAAATTAGCAGCTCTGGAAAATGATGATTAATGACTTTCCATCTCTCCTTTCAAACTGAATATATTTATCCCCATTTTCCTGGCACGGACAGAACTTAGGAAAATGTACATTCAAACCCTCCAAAGGGCAGTTTTTTTTTTTTTTTAACATTATCTTGCTTTGGGATTTTAATTTAAATATAAAGCAGCCTTACCATTCCAGAACCAGTATGATTTCAGTGTTGGTTTCGTAGACCTCATGCAGGGCCACCACATACGGGTTTGCCTTGGCCGACTCCAGCACGGCGATCTCGTTCAAGATGTCCATGCGGCAGTCCTCGCCCTTCCGTCGCTTTCTCAAAAACTTGGCAGCGTACTGCTTCCCCGTCGACTTCTCCATGCACTTCTTCACCACCGCAAACTTTCCCCTGGGAAATGAGAAAAATAAACAGAGGGACACATTTAGTGGTCATTCCAAACGGGTCGGTAATGGTCTATGCCCACGCGGCCTACGACGAAGACGGTTTGATCTGGTTTTATATAAAATAACGAGAGAAAAGGAGCTAAAATTACTGACTGACCAGAGAAACTTGAGCTGCCATGAAGTGGGGATTATAGTGTTTTTTTTCTTCTACAAAAGTGGTGGACATTGCCATCAATTTTACTGGCCCGTAGCACTGTTGTAGTAGGAGGTGGAGATGTTGTGTAGATTTGTAAATACATGGCCCAGACAATGGCAGGGCAGAGCAGCCATTGTCTGGGCCATGTATCAAGACAATCTTTTTTTATTATTATTAAGAGTCTGGAAAATCAATTGTTAAAAGAAATCTATATTATTGATATATTAGCCTTCATCAAAAATCCAACCCACAAGCTGGTTAAACTAAGCCAAAGTTTTTTTCCGAGCTTGAGCTCGTCCAATTGTTTGGCTTTAGAAAGATTTTTTAAAAGGGACTTGCCGACCACAGAAACCCCCCCACCAAAACCAAAGATTAATAAGACGATCAACTGCTAAAGATTGCAACTGATGGTGGCCATGTTTCTTTGCCAGTTTTCAGGATTATGTTCAAGGCAAACATATCCAGAGATCGTCTGGCTTCCCTTTTCCATAAGGTCACACCGGTCAGGCACCATCGTTTTCCCACAATAGGGAATCATAGGTTGGGAAAAAAGCCAAGGTTTCCACTAATACAGCACCTCCGTGATCGGTTGAATGAACGTTTCTCTGGACCAAGATTTGAAAAAAAAAGTGTAAAAGGCCCAAAAAGGGCACTTTAGCATTAACTGGCCAGGGGGGGTATTCTTGGCAAGGATGGTCTGCAGACTGGGGGGGGGGGGGGTCTTTCAACTGTTTTTTCAAAGACCTTGATCCTATCCGTTATGTAGGACTAGATGTTAATATTCCTCTATTCATGCACACTTTCGTCATGCGAGTGATGCCACCCTTTGGATTGTCAAGTGGGCGCCGTACAAGTTCTTGATCCAAATATTATTCAGGTTCTCTTCTTCTACGGTTTGCATGTGAATTTGTGAATCTTAAATCCATAATCAACGTCATTTCAATGATAACATTCGACGTTATAATCTTTATTTCTTAACCATCTGACGTTGTCATAGATGGAGTTTCTTGCTTAAAAGGATGGCCACAAAAAAAAGAACCTTCATGGCTACAAATACATACATGGGTACATGGGCCACACATTTTGGACCCCTCGCTTTAGTGTGAAGCACAGATTGAAATGTGCGGAAATGGCAATTTTCAAGCCTCTCAAACTCTCTTGACTCTGGGAGGGTCCGACAAAAGGCTGATAAGGCTGACCGTTGAGCCGCTGAAGTGGCAAGTACCCTGATAAAGCCACTCTGCAATCACAAAAGGGATGGACCCGCTTGACAGCTGAGGACATTTGTATCTGAAGAAAAACACGAGCGGGAGGGAAGCGATAAGAATGACTGTCATTAAAAATTAGGGAGTCACCCACACGGATCCATTAGGAGGTGATAAAAAAAGTATGGGTGTGGGCAGGATGTCCAAACGTGTTCAGAGCCGTCACTCCAGGCCGATAATGAAGCCTTGTCCGTTTCCTCCTGCACAGCTGACGGGGTTAAATGGGATTGTATTGACGCCTCCACCCAGACGACAGCCTGCTTCTCTCCTTTGACAGTTGTACAAAAGCTGACCAGTTGGACCACCCACCTGACCCGAGGCTGGGTCGTCTAGGCATGGAAGGGGGGGGGGGGGGGTCATCTCGTCGCTACAGTCACTTTGGAGCCAACGCAGCATGCCAAAAACGACTACCATTTATGACCAGGGAGCGCCACCCTGTCACGGTCTATGAGCTGAAATACAGACAGATTAAGGGGAAACTGAACGCCGAGACTTGAAAAGACAGAGCTTAGAGAGAATTCTGAATGAAGGTCCAGTCAGCTGGGTGCCGGTCAGTTTCCCACACAGCATTACTCCCGACTCATTGTGCCAATGTTCTAGGCCGGAGGATGAATCTGTTTTGGGGCTACATTCTAGTCGTCGGCCAAAAAGAAAGTTGACGACACATTGTCAAGGATGAAAAGCCACAAACGCGTCAGAGCCTATTCAGGCTTAATTAGCAGAGTTCACTGTGGGCTGGGAACTACATATGAAGTCTTTTTAAGAGGCTGGCGACGGGGTCAGGGGTCATTCCAATGCAAACGTCGACACACTGTGGCGTTTTGGCAGATGCGCAACTCGCCATCTGCAGAGACATTATCTGGCAACGTCATCCCCCCCCCCAGACGGACCCATGATTCGATTGAAGAATTAGGTCCTGTGACGTCTGTGGATTACATGGCAACCATTGAACGTCACATAGTATCTTCATTTGCTTCCATTGAGCCACACACACTGAATGATGGACAGCTCGGTAAACACAATTATTCAGTTACAAATATGACCAATCGGATCTCCTGGCTCACCGCCCGTGGGCGTAAAAACGAGGAAGCGGCGACCGGGGGGGGTTCAGGTTGTTTTGGGTCAAAGTACATGAGTGGAGACTGGGGCGTACAGGGCGAGGGAAGAGTGGGTGTTAAGAGGCCAGCGGCGTACTGTTCCTCTCAGGCTGCGCCCCTGCTGGTTCTGGCTGCCGTCCCGGTAAATCCCAGCGTGACTGACGAGGAAAAATCGCTACTAGACAAAAATCAGAGCGGATGAAATATTTCGAGGAGCAAAAAAGTTGAGTCGAGCGACAAACGCTGGCAACAGCTGCAGCGGAGAAATGTGTCAATTATGAGCCTTTCTTTCAGAATTCACAATAAGAAAAGAAGAAAAAAGGATGTATTTACTCATTACTTTTTGTATTTGAAATGATAACTAACTACAAAAACTATATCCATCATAATAAAGGGCTGAACGTTACAATTTAAAGTAAATTTGAATTATATTATTACAGTGGAAGATATTGAATTTGTCAATTAAACACTTAGAATGAGCACAACCTAGGGGCCACACGCGGTACTTATGACTGTTTTTAATCAGACAGATCATGTATAAAGTAACATTTTTTGGCATTTATTTTTATAATGAATTAGTTCAACTCTTAATGACTATTGTTTGAGGAATTTTGTTCTCTTGTTTTGTCATTTTTGGGAGTATTTATTGCCTGTCAATAAGATTGAGTGAATATTTTGAAAATCTTTTTTTAAAAAGTTATTCTAAATCAGATAAAAACAATAGAATAAAAGTTAATTAACTTAGGTTATTGATTTAAAACTTGTTTTAGCGCTACCATTATATTAAGGCTTTTCACTCGCTTTATTTATTTGTTTGTTTGTTTCCCCTCGCAACAGTAACTGTATGATATGTGGCCCCTGAGGAAATTGTAGCTGCCAACGTCTAGTATAAATTAAAGATTTATGACTTTTTAAAATGGAGAATAAATCAGATAAAAACAATAACAGTTCTCTCAGTGACTCCGAAATGAAACATATCCTTCCACCAAAACAACACAAAAGTGCAGCCAGACACATAAAGCTCATTACAAACTCCACACATTCTGGGCTCCACGGTGCGAGGCTCCATCATCCAGCTTTTCTCGCACTTGGAACGCGAGATTTTGGGAAGTATTTTAAAAAATCCACACGCGTCCCAGTCGCACGTGCAGAGGGGAGTAAATCTTAACTCGATCAGAGGATTAACTGAAATCCAATCAAGACAAACATTCCACAAGTGAGAAGAAAAAATAAATAAATAAGAATGACTTTACCTGCCGAGCTCTTTGCCCACCAGGTCGTAGTGGGCAGTGAAGGACTCGCTCCTTATCCTGGTCAGGATTTTACTCAACATTCCACTTTTGCTCATTGCTGCAGACAAAAAATCAAACAATTCTGGCACCTCGAACTAATTTTATAAAAAAGGGGTTCAGGTGAAGATTGTCATTCTAGAAAAAAAAAAGGTTGTGGTGAGATATAGTCCAGGATGACACACGCAGACGCGCTAAATTGCTTGAAGTGCTTCCACTCATTCCCTCACAATAAACGCTGCCCTCTGGCCCCGCCCCCCGTCCGTGACGCGCCGTGAGGACAGCCAATGAGCGCCGCCGCGGCGCTAGAAGTAGGCGGGGCTCGCAGTGCCTCCGGGTGGTTCGAGTGTGAAGAAGCTTCCGGGTTCAGGTAAACACGTTTGCTTGGTATTTAAAATAAAAACAAACGTTGTGTCACTTCTTATGAAATACGTCTCTTATAGACGGCAACACTTTTTAAAGTTAATTCACGACTAAAATAATAAAAACCTCTTTTTAATTGTATTAAGAACAATTTATTATTTCAGTTTGTCACTGACAACTAGCAATAGAATGTGTTCTGTATTATATGATGACATTTTACATTAATATGTTTTAATTAACCCATTTTCTTAAGAATAAACATTGTCAAGGTGAAGACTATTGCATTGACTCAATGTAGGTCAAATAACTTTTACATTTTTAGAAAATGACCCATAGAACATCGACTTATTTACCTAATTATAAAATTATTTTTCATATGATATACTTAAGTATAACCTTGTTTTTTTAATTTATCTTACACAAAATAAGCAATATAACGTTTTTTTGTGTGAAATACCAATAGAAAATAAATGAACATTGATTCTTGGTTATGTTTTTTCGATGGTTTATTTTGTGTGTTATCTTATTTCTTTCATTTTTATTTATACTGCGACCACTTGAAAAATCCCAGGTTGTGTTGACACTGGCACTTCTGATTCTGATTAGTGAAAGTATAAATATTTTAAGTATACAAAGATACATCTACATGTAATGGACTGAAACTATATGTTATGTGTATCTAACAATAACACTATCTTTTTTCTACCATCCATCACACACTCCCATAATCCTTTGCACAGTTTACTTCTGGATCACCATAATAATACAGTTGCCCAAAAAAAGTAGTATATTTTGCGTGAAATACATTTCATATGGTATAGTGAAGTAGAGGTACAGGTATACATCAGTGTACTATTTTGTTTTCTAAGTATGTCAATAGTAAACTTATAGTATATACTTATTGTGCACTTGAATGTATTTGTATTTTTGGTCAAATCACAACATTTTAAATGTATTAGGACAATAACCTGTAGCACAAACCGTTCTTTACCTAATCATCCATTTGTTTTTCAAAACTGTTTTGCGCCGCATGTCGTACATTTTTCTCGTTCCTAACCGAGATAATTATCACAGGAACTTGAGCTGAAAATTTTACATACAAGGGACATTCAAATGGTGCGAAGACATTGAGTTTCGACAGCACTTGACTGATACAAGCCAAACTATTTTTTTTAAGTAATATGAAGAGCAAAAAAACAAGTTACAGATAATTTATTTAAAAACACCAACGTGTACTTTAAGAAAATAGACGGTATCATAAGCGAAATGAAATGTTGTTTACTTCCAAATGTTCTTAAATAGAATGATGTTGTCACTCAACAGGCACACTTAGCATTCAAGGTGTGTTTGATTGTTATCACTGGTATGTGCTGCTGCTGTGCGCCTCAGTTATGCAGGTGATACTTGACTTTTTTCTCACACAATCTTGAATGTGAAGTTTCCCCCTGAGGCCACGAAAAGCTTTTAAGGGCTGGAGTTTTTCTAACTTTCCTGTGGTAGAGTCGAGGCTGCCTGTCATTAAAGAGGAATTCTCGGCATCCCAGGAAACAACTCATCATGTACCGCTGAGCTGAAAGAGATTGATGATATAGATAAAAAAACATTTTTAGCTTCGTGCTAAAGTCATTCGTTCGATTTAGAAACATGACTGGATTCAGCTGTGAGGGGGCGCTTGGTATTTATGGCTGACGTGACAATGACCCGGACTCCATGGGAAATGTGTCACCTTAACTCAAGGGACTTTCTGATCCTTAAGCTGAAGCTGTTTGAATGGCCGCGACCTGGAGTGACCCTGGGCATAGAACACACACACAAATCTTGCCTAGCATAGAGTCAATACACGTCTGTTTGGGTTCAGCCTCTTGGTACGACCTGGAGCGCATTTTCCGTCAAGTCTTCCTTTGAATTACAGCTGCTTACGGAGTTGCCCCATGAGTGGAGGATTTAGTTTCCCATTACAGAATTCTTTAATTATACTTTATCCATCAATTAATACTAAAAGGTCGGTCTATTGGAATTGCTAAACCTCATGTGCTTTGAACAGTATAAAGTAAATAACTTGTTTTTTTTGTTGTTAAAATAGAACTTTATGTAGCCAACTGAAGACAAATATGTTAAAAAATATATAGATAGATACTACTAGTGAGGGCTTGTATTGTATAACAATATAGTGCCAATCAATCAAATGGCCTGCTCTCAAAATACACTGCAACAGTGCCTGTAATAAGGTAGGCCTAAATGTAGAATTAAAGCTGTAGAGTTGTAAGACGATGTATTAAAAGATAACAGTGTGATTATATTGCAAATGTATTTTAAAAGCTATTAAAAGTTGCTACTAGACACCTGAGACAAGACATTTCCAATACCAAGATAGAAAGAGTCACGACTAATAAACTGAGCCTGAGACAAGGACATAAAAAGAAAAACAAAATAGTACACATAATATTCACAATAACATTCTCTAGTAAAAGGAGGTAAGCATCATCTTACTTTACGGTAGGGCCATCAGACCAGGTGAGACAAGAACAAAACCATAGACCTGAGGATTCCAACTCGATTCCTCCATGAACCAGAATCTGGCAATACAATACGTATCACGATACAGGGAACACAGTACGATGTATTGCTATATTTTCCAATACTGTAGTTAAAGGGATATATATATTTATAGTATTTTCCAAGTACTTGACTCTGGAGTTGCAGAATGTACAATCTGTATGACTCTCGACAAAGTTGTAACTGCTTTCATTTGTTTTGAAATGAAAATATCAGCTTTAAAAGCTGTTGAAGTCGACTGTATCCTCTCGTCCTCAGTCATCCCCGGGATCTTGCTGGATGTCATTGTTCTTTTAGCTGTAGAAGATGTAATGAAAAATTCACTAATGCTGTGAATAATTGCATGTTTATTGTACATTTAAGAAATAAAATATTTTTTATTTTAAAGAACTTTATTAAACTGTAAATGATAAGAAAGTATAGTTCCAAAATTAAATTAAATTTGAATGCCAAAAATAAAACATGCTATGCAGTTCTGTCGAATATCAAAATCAATATTTTTAACACCCCTATCTGACATTTTTTCCTTAAGCACATTCAAATGATGGACTCTTGGAGGTTTGAAACAGTGTGTTGTTCCTTCTTCCCTCCCTCATTTGCCCATCAATGAGCTAAGTGTTAAGAATGTATTCTGGTGGTTTTAAAAAAAAAAGTAAAACTTTTCTGTTGGCCCTCTGTATGGATATGTCAAGACACGTTACGGCACCTTTGTGTGAAAATAGGTGGTGCTTGTGTCATGTATTTTTCACCGATTATTCCGTGGTGATTCACTCGTGGTATGAACTTTGGGTTTGTCTATTGAATAAGAGGTGACTTAATAAAATGATGGCACAATTATACCTAAGAGGTTAGAGCTTGTGTTCCGTCCTCTATAATTTACGTTCCTGAGCGGCTGCTTGGAGATTTGCGAGGCCTCCGGAGTGGTATAAAAAAAGGCTCTCTGGCCTAAAACAGTGAGCGATGGATCACATGCCCTAGATTTGAAGCACACAGAGAAGGGATTGTCTTATCTCGCCATGCTAAAGCTAACTCTGTTGCTACAAACATCAACTAATGTGGAAGGCGTTACCGAGAGGAGACATTCCACAAGCACCACAGAGTCATTAGTGTTTACGGAGAAGGTTGCATAAGACTAAATTGTTACCTGGACGTCCTGGCGGGGCCCACTCTAGGCCAGTGACCCCCTTCCTTTTTTTTTTTAGCCAGCCAGCCTATTAAATCTGAAGTCACAGGTCAGCAGTAGCCACGTCAGACCGGGATCTGTGTCTGGCCTCAAAGGACTAATGAAAACACACATTAGTGAACTAGCCTGCCAGCCTGTAGTTTAGCTAACATAAATATGAGAAGTCATGCAGCGACCCCCGGATCAACAACTGCTTTTGAGCTACCGTGGAAAAAAAAAAAGGTCAGAGAACATTAGGTTTGACTCCTAAAACATGCCTGAATGATGTACTTGTTTTTTAAAAAAACAAAGTCTGGTTGAGTTTTATACTTAAAAAAGTATATGTTATGGCGTCTGGTAGTGGAAAAAATAAAATAAAATAAACAACATAAATATCTTCAACAAACTCATCAGGATTAGGTTATAATCATTTTAAAACAAAACGTTTTTTAAATAAAGTTTGGATACTTTCTCTCAAATTGCAGATAGTTCATACCAGTGACATTTTTTTTTGGTTTTCTTGTTATATTGTAGTTTATTTCTTTATAATATCCTAACAAAGTTATCTCAAGACACTACATTTTAAGTAAGATTATATTGGAGAAAACAAAAAGCAATATGGAGAGAGAGAGAGGGATGGAAAAAAGGGAGAAGGAGGAGAAAGTTGAGAGAATAGAAAACAATGTATTTTGTTCTACTTAATATTTAAGCTTCAATAACTTGAGAAAAAACAATATTGTTTAATAGTACCTCAAACATTACAGCGCGAGAGAGTGTAGAAACTATAAAAAAAATCATGATTTATTTTTTGAAATATGTTTGAAAACACAATATTGTATAATAAAATATGAATCATATTGGCCGTGAATTGGATCAGATTAAACCCTTAAACTTCATAGCTAATTTCATTTAAAATTGAAATTAAATTAACATAACTTAATCAACGATGGCGTCTTATTAAGACGATGTCAAACTCAATCAGCTCGGGTTTAAAATCTTCAAGATCTTTGAGTCATGGACCCAAAAATGTGTTTATTTACCAATCTGGCTGCGACAGGAAGTGTGAGTCTGATTGCAATATCAACTATTTAAGGGCTTAATCTTTATTATTGTTTGTGCGTTTCTTACCTTAAATAAACATGGACTACATTGTCATTGGAATTCATGTATTCCATGTATAATGTATAATTCCATTCTACGTATAATACTGTCTTACTCATCTCATCTTAATCATTGACATCAATATAGGTCGTATCAACATGAACATTAATTTGACCCGAGCCAACCATCCGTTATATAACTCAGTGGGTCAGATTCGTCCCCCGGGCTCACGTCTATGAATCTACAGGTTACGACGTCAAAACACTCTTACGACTGTACATATTAGGTTTCCTCTGACTCCAGAGGTTAACGTGTTAAATAGCGACAGACGCTCTTTTGTCCACCGTTTCAAAGCTGTTCTTTCTCTGCTTGTTGCTGTCGCCCATGGGTAGGTGTAAAAAAAGAAGGGGTGAAGGGTGGTGTTGGTGGGGGGGGGGGGGGTGGGGGGATGGGGACGGGGGGGCGTTACGCAAGTGCTCTTCATCCGGTGACTCTATAACATGGTGCTGTAAAAATTCTGCTGCATTTTCCTCCAGGAGTACTTATGCCCTGAAAACAATCCCAGACTTTTACGTCTCTGTTTGGAGGACCCCGGTGACCCACGTCCACGTAGCACTCGTAACACTGCGGTGCTATAATGTCGGTGCGAATGCTTGACCCAAAGAGTAACGGAGAGGAAACCAACAAGTGTCCTTCCATGTTGTCGTAGCCTTTGAAATCGCACAACGCGGGTTCCCGACGAAGGATAACTGCCGGCTCTTTAAGCTCTCTGTTTATGCTTGTGAGGAATAAACTATTGTTTATGCATCAGGGGGGGGATTGTGTGTAATGATAGGTGTGACGTGGTAATCTCACCTCGGGTTGATGCTAACACGAAACTTCGTTCTGTCATCTGTTTTGAGATTTGTCATTAACACGCAACCTTGTTTTGGAGAGTTAAAGGAAAACAAAGCAGGTATGGGCGTCGTTTCGGTTTCTGAGATGTCGGCTTGTTAAAATCCCGAGTGATTTACGCGACGTCGTCCCTTCATATTCTCTATAAATCACCGGCCTCCGAGGTTCAGTGACGGAGGGTCCCGGGGTCACACGCCGGTGTGATCTCCAGTCCTTTGGTGACGGCCTCGGTGTGAAGGCGCTCTGAAAAGGATCTGCAAAGGTCTCACACCTCGTAAAAATGAAACGGCCCAGAAGCTCGCACCACCACCCACGACCTCAGTCCGCCTCGCGGCCTTTACTGGCGCGTAGACAAAAAAAAGGACAAATCTCATCATGAGGTTCCGGCGCTGAAGTTGTTCAGCTCCAGACTGCTGGGTGACGTCGAGCGCTGACGCTTGAGCGGTGTTTAAAAAAAAGTCTCCTTAATCCTTTTGGCAACAGAAACAAAGTGCAGGGAGAAAATATCAGAATGGACTAAAGGATTATTGTGTTTGTCACAGAGCCCACTGTAAACTTGTTGTGGTGGGTGTGTGGTCCGAGTGTGCGCAGAAGTTATCAACTTTTGTGAGTTTGTTTGCACACAGAGTGTGTTGGCTTGTAAGCGGGCGAACAATAGTAAAATGCATCACAAGTCATTCAGAAGACGTTTCAATCCACTGGGATTCGAAAAACCGCAGTTTCCTGCTCCACGGTTATTGTTACTACCCAGTGGAAGTAGTAGTAGCCACAAGTTTGTTGGTGCCGGTCATGATGAGAAATCCAGCCTGATGGTTTTTTTGTGGGGAACTCCTAGGGCAGTCGTCAATAGCCACCAGGAACTAACCCTTTTCCCAATTTGGTATTTAAAAGAGTTTTCGTTATTTATCTGAATGGTCGACCATAAATGCAATAAGAGTCTAGGGAAAAATAAGTAGTGCCTAATGTAGATTTTTTTCAAAAAAACACACTGCACAACAGGATCTTGTAGATATCAGGAAGTATGTGGCAATAATTGTTGAGTTTTTATTCAAGTTTAAAAATATATTTTCTTATATATTTAGTGAATTTAAAAGAGCTTCTATTTTAAATTAGTTTATTTAAAAGGCTAGTTTTCATCTGTAGTCCCCTGGCCATGATGTAAAAAGGCCCCCAAAAAAAAATACATTAAAAAACAAAAAAAACATGTACAATATAATATTAAATCCACATGCAAACAATTAAAGCATCAGAACATCACAACAGGCTTATCTTCTAGTGTTGGCAGTCGTAGCTGCTTATAAGCCACATTTTATATGTTGTTTAAAGCAGGCATCGCCTATTCTCATCCCGTGACACTCATTTACACTTATTGTCTAATGTCTAAGATGGTTAATAATAGGTTTCTCAAGCATCATGTGAAGAAAGGTGTCGTTGTCTTCTTCCCTTCTCATGTTAAATTATATGTTTTGTCCGTGTAAAACGTCATAAAACGATAAACATACTTTAGTGTTTATCTTTAAAGCGACATTTGAGAGGTTGGTTTTTTTTTTTCTTCCAACTATGTGAGCCTGTTTAAATGCCCCGGATTCTGATAGAATTCGGTGTCTTACACTGTACTGTCTAAACCTTTGAGACAACTGGGGAAAAGTCTGGCGAAGCTGCCTCCAAAGTTGTGTTTACAATGCAACTGGTAACTGAGTTTCAATGTCAAAAGTGAGCCTCCATCTTTCCTAAATTGCGTTAATAATGGCATAGACTCGGCGTAAACGTGGTTTCAATAGGTTTAAGTCTTTTAGTCGTTTTCATTGGCACAAGCGTCGTGTAAACCTTGAATTATAAGATTTCCAAAAGATGATGAAAACCCAGGTACAATTGTTTTTAGTATATTCTAATCACTCTCTTATTCGCATGTTTCAAATGTAGCAGTCTTCCTCTCCAAGATAAGTCTTGAACTTATTACTTTATAAAGTTCTCCCCCATTTGAAATCTCAGCAAAGGAGAGGTTATGAGAGCAGAGCCCACGGTGACGTATTAATGGCTTCAATCCTCCTCCAGCCAGCTGTAATCACACCCGCTTTGTTTATACAACAAGTACTTGGAGGGAGGAGACTTCCGGGATTGATGTCGCTCAGTGACAAACCTTGATGTTTAACCAATTAGAAAGTGTGTGTGGACATAGTAAACAAGATATAAATGTTTGAATTAAAAGAGAGTTAAAAGTAATAGAATCCTTCTAAATGCACCAAATACATTTTGTGCTTATTCATCACATTTCCCCACAACCTAGTTACGTTGAATGACAGCGTGCAAGCGTTAAGCCTCTTATCTGACACACTGACATAACCTGCCACAGATGAGTGGCAGTCAAAGTCGTTTTACGTAATAAACTGTCGTGCCAAACGGATCTTTCAACGAGAACCTCAACGTCAACTCACGAAAATGTCAATCGTGTAAAGTCTCACCTATTAAACCAGTTTTATGGTTCTGGCTGCTGTACGCTTCACTCAGCGCTGACTGTGTTTGACTTTTTTTTTTTTTATTAGAAAATGAATGTCACGGATGAGCGAGAATGAGGGAAGACATAACACAGAAAGTACACAAATTAGCTCAATTGTTGCGACTTGTTTTGTTTCTCCAGCCTCTCGCTGTGTGGGCTTCTGCTAAACAAATAAGAGGAAAAGAAGCGAAGAGAGAGGATAAGAGGTGAGGAGTCGCTCCGCCAACATCCTGCCTCGTCCTCCGACAGCTTCTGACCTTCCTGACCGCAAGAACTCAGAAGTAGGGCAGCGATCGTCTGCCAGACACTGTTGGCGTGTACGCACCATGTTTGTGGTTGTTATCTTATGCAGAACATCCCCGAGCGAGTGAGTGTGAAAAACAGACAGGAAGGTTAAAGAAGTACTGAAATGATTGTTGAATGAAAGAACAGTCTGATGAATGAGGCGATAACGCGCTTTGGATTTTTCCATAGATGAGTATTAACTTGCATGAAACGGCGTCATCACAAACGTTTAGAACAGAAATGGAAAGAGCTGACGAGGGATGATTTTAGTGGCAACATGTAAGGAGTCGAGTTTTCGGCCACATTTTCGCATACGAAAAAACTGATCCAGTCGAGCTAATGCAGCTACAAAAGCGTCAGCACCTTTTCACGTTGTGAATCAAATGATTTATGAGATAAATACCTCAATACACGCTTTAAAGTTCATGCCTGAGGTTATATTGCTACATAACGTCTATATACATATTTTTTACTAACGTTCAAGTCCATCTGCCTTAAACTTGCTCTGCCTAATACAGAATAGGCAAAGTTGAAAATATAAAGAGACTTCCTTAAGTCATAGTTCATAAAAGCTATAAATGTAATGGGTGGAATTGTAGGCAAAATACTGTATCTATAAGACTCTATGAACATGCCTAAAGCCCATGATCAACACGTTTGCTGGCACCATTCTTGCAGGTTCTATTGTTCTTAAATGACACGTTATATTCAACAACTGTAATTGACGACCTATGTCTCTTCCTTTAAGGTGTGTCCCAATTCTAAGTCGACAAATGACCCTCATTCCTTAGTTTTAGGGGCTAGTTTTGACGGTTGATCTTGAGGAACCAGGAAGCCTGTCAAGGAGATGAATGGGATTTGCACCATAGTGGTTCTATGAAATCCTTTATTAAGCAGTTGGCATCACTGTGTCTAGGGGCCACGCAAATTGAATTAATTAAAATGTATGGATTGAATTCTAAGATTTTGTCAAAAGTAGAAAGCAACTTTATGGAATCTGATTAAGGGCCGCAAATGGCCCCCTAGTCAGACTTTAGACGGACTGCTCTATACCATACATCGTGGCAGGTGTAACTTATGTCCCTATTAGGCTTCACTCATTCTGTAGCCACTATTTCACAGTCATTTATATATCTAACCTGCCTGCACTCTCTTCTTCGCCTACTATGTCCACTGCCATGTATTACATCAGATATCTAAACTCTCTAAATTCTCAAGCTCACACCTCTATCTCTATGTTTTCTTTTCTCAAACAGAAATCTATAAAAACGTATACTCTCGCAGCATTCTCTGTTACCCATCGTTGCTTAATTGCTTGTTAAATTGCAAATTTTAAAGACGTCTTTAGCGGTAGAATATCTGTGCAAAGTGCTATTAAAGTAGTATTATTTTTTACTACTGGAAGCATGGTTGTTGTGACAAAAACAAGATGAAAACAAGTAACTAATCTCAAATGAGCTAGACCAGAGTTCCCCCACTTTTTTTGCACCACTGGCTTAATGTGGGCATTAAATTTAAAAAAATAAATATATATATATATATATATATATAAAAACATTTTCCCCCTAGTTTAAAGGTTTATTTTTAGAGTAAACTTGACTAAAATGAGCATCTTGACGGCACAGGCTAATGTTACTTCAGAGAAAATACCATCCTTTTTAAAACAAATTCAACTTTAAGACAGTCATAATCAATAGAAACTATACAAATTGTGTTTTCTGTCTGTGCAGCCTGGTAACAAATGCCTCACGGACCGGTACAGGTCCCCGGACCGGGGGTTGGGGACCACTGAGCTAGACAAAAGAGTAATGACGAAAGCTCTTTTTTATTTTAAAGATGATATTCAAAGAGATCGATTGATGAGTTTCTGGCCGGCGAACCATGAAGGCACGAGTGTGGTCATAAACGGATGCAACTGTAACTGTATGCAAACGGTAATCATGGACAGACCTAAAAGTACAAGGGTTTTCTCAGCTGTTGCTGTGACCCGCCACTTCTTCTCACAACGTCGCGTCATTCGTCCAAAAAAAGGGGGGATGAGGAAAGCTACCACAGCGTGACTCAGCGCTAAACACTCCCATTACTGCGATTGTATCAGGTGGGATTACTCTGGGTTTTTTTTAATAGGCGACATGGTAATATCCCAGAGCAGATGGAAAACAGATCAGATGATAGCGGACCAGCGCAGCCGCGGCCGTCCGTCAGCAGCTCGTCCGTGTGGGTTGGTTGGCAAACAAACGACTGTTGTCTCAGTTGGGTTGTGATAAAGTTGTAAAAAAAAAAAAAGAAATAGCAGATGTTGTCAGACGCTAATGCCCCCTCCCAAAAATACTGGCTCCCCTCCAGTTTGATAGCATCAAATAAAGTCGGCGAAGAATTTCATTTGCGAGTACTTAAGGGCGAGTGATGGAAGAGGAGCTTTTCAGCAGCTAGGAAAAAGACAAGCCTCAGGAAAACCAAGATGTGTGAGGAATGTCGACACTTGGGAAAACGAGAGATGAGGGTTTAAGACGTATGACGAACAGAATTCACCGCAATATTAACAGTAGGGTTTTGGTATTGGAGTCGGGTTGCATGTTAAGAAGACCACAGGCTGAAAAGGTTGAGATGTAGTTCGGTTAGTTCTGGTCTGATGGTTCATCACGTAGACCATAAACTGCTTCACACTTGAGACCAAACATTTGTAACAGTAGAGGTCACAGGCTAAACAAAATATATATTTATTATCCTTTAATTATTGGGGTTTCAATCTATCTTTGTTCTCCTTCAACCAACACAATCATATAACTTTATTTTCTTTGACAGCATAAATCTTATTGTAAGTTGTTCCTTACCTTAAAGTGATAATTATAAGTGATAATTCTCTCAAAATTTAAATTCACCCTCATGTCAACAAAGGGTTGGGATTATTTTCAGAGTAATCTGTTCCTTTTTATAGTCATAGGCCAAAAATGTTCATCCATTTGAATGAACTATCTTTTATTAAAGAGTCAACATGAGGAATTGTTCAGAGAAAGAATTAAACAAGTTTATATTATTTAAGAATATAAGATGAAGACGAAGACAAATGAGGTCCATGCACTACAATAAATTAACATACATATTTACCTATAACTCTTTATATATCAATATTAATGTATTAATCTACATACATTGATATCTAGGTAAATCCCTAAATTAGTTGGCCACATATAATCACTGGCGGGCCAGATTTGGCCCACGGACCCTTAGTTCTTGGAACTTCGTGATCTTCTTAATGTGTCCCCAACATTAGTCCAGTCATATCTTGATATGTTTAGCCACTGGAACCATGACGGGATGACAATGTAAGAGGTCCAATAATGTAAAATAGTTTGTCAACTTCTTAACTCTGGAAATACATTTACTTTCATACCAAGCCTGAAAAGAAGTGCAACTTATGTACTTTAACAAGTCCCAAGGACCACTTGAGGATTGAGTAAAGTGGTGAATTTTAAGAAAAAAAAGGCAAACAGAAAGATGTTATTTTTGGATCCTTTGGGATATGATACTTCCCTTTATACAGTACATACCAGACTCTTATCTTGAATACAGAAAACTATTTGAAATCTGTTTCCTTTTCATGGACCTAGTTTTATACTGTTTTATATTCATTTGTAATCTGTAAATATGGATAGACTTTTATTTGATACTTTATTTCTTTAGTTATTTTCTAGTTTTTAATAATATGAGACAAGAGGAATCATGACTGATGGTGGATAAAGTGGATTGTTTTGCTGGACTTTTTTAAAAAAGCTTTTATTTACTGACATGTTATTCTCTTTCTTGTTTATTTGTCAGGACGAGAGTAAAAAGAAAATGTCATGGTGCTTCCGTTACCTGGACAACACACAAAGCTCGGTGCTGCATCAGATGACAGCGGTGCAACAGCAGGTAGATGTGAACATATGTCATGTGAGGCTGGCAGGGGTCAAAGTTCAGTGTTGCACTAATGATTACCTGCTGAAGCGTGCCTATCTGCTTGTTTGTGTATCCGTGGTGACGGAGCATCCTGATGCATTAACATCACCGCTCTTAAAAACACGGAGTCAAATGAGACTCAATCATTTCTAGTCCTGGATTATTTTCGATTCAGCTCATGTTTACCTGATTTAAAGTGATCAGTTAATCCACTGAAGGTTCTGCCTGGTTGGACCTAATTGTGTCTCTGCACCCTGTTGTGCGTTTGTGTCGATGCTCTTTTGTGTGGCAGCCTTCTTTCAGTCTTACATGTGGACACAAGTGTAGGAAGGTTGGGGGTCAGAGGTCAGGCAGTGGTGGAAACCCTTCTTTGTTGTCGCAACTGTTGCTTTAGCTTCTTCTTTTCTATTGCAAATGTGTTTGTGTTTCGTGCTCGGTTGGTACATTAGATACAAAATCTATGGCTGGACAATTTACTTTAAATATAGTTATACGATACGTATCACGATAGAGGGGAAATGATACAATATTTTTGGGTATATTTGGATATATATACTGAAGCAAAAAAGATATACTGGGTTTCTATTTAAGAATTAAATTGCAGTAAATCATAGCATATGATACAATAGTACATGCCTAACATCTGGGTACTAAATTCTAATATAGGAGAAAATACAAAAGTAAAATCAATTAAATATCTGGATGTTTATTGTTGCAGTGCTGTTGTATCATGAACGAAATATTGTGATATTTAAGTGTATCAATATTTTCTCAAACCCCTATTAATAAAAGCCACCAATCCTAAATTAATGGGTCCAATGTCTAGAATGTATTTCTTATAAATTTACATGACAGTTAAAAGCTTTCCAACCGTTTGTACTACAAGTCCCAAATTGCACTGCAACAGTAGAACAACGCTTTGGATGACTTGGATGGTCTGTAAGGCTCTTCTCGGCCTGGTTACCATCTATTTAAGCACTTTTCTTCAGAAAACCAGAGGCCATCGTTCCTCACGTTCAAATTATATTTTGCACATTTCTGCTTCATGTGTTCCAAATATGGAACAAAAAGTTTTAAGTTTCTCTGCCCCGTCTTCTTGGAATGCTCTCAAAACTGAACTCGAATAGCAAACTTTTATTTCACAGGGAGCTTTCTGCTCCATAAAAAAGACAGACAAAAGAAATCCACTGAACAGTGTCCATGTTTTTAAATTGTTTCTTCGACCACAACTCTTTATTTGTCTAGTTTCACTCTTGTCTTTTACTGTTTGTTTTGTATTTGTTGCCTTCTTTTTGTTCAGCTATGATGTGTGCTGCTGCCTTTCTTTTGGCCAGGTCACCCTTGTGAAAGAGGTTCCTGATCTCAATGGGTATTTTATCTGGTTAAATAAAGGTTAAATAAAAAAAAACTAGAAAAATGCATTTCCAGAAGAAAATGCAGTGCGAATGCTGACCCTGCTGTGCATTGGAAGTAGTAGTGAAATACGTAGTTGAAGTATTAATAGAAGTAGTAGTGGAATTAGTAGTAAAAGTATTAGTAGTAGAAGTATTAGTGGAAGTAGTAGTGGAATTAGTAGTAAAAGTAAAAGTAGTAGTATTAGTAGTGGAATTAGTAGTAGAAGTAGTATGTCAAAGTGGAACGAGTTGAAACATGAGTTGAAGATTTTCCCCATTGAAATGAATGGGGTAGAAAAAGAGGAATAAAAGAAAGAGTTGAAGAGATAAAAGAAAGCTAGAACATAGCCCGTATTTCGGAAACAAGCTGAATTGACAAAAGTTTGAACGGTTCAAATCTGATAAAAATTGTGTGCGGAAAGAGGCACAAAATTTAGGTCAGACGAAAACAGTATCTCAATTGTGTGAATGCTGGGAAGCATTCACACAATAAAAAAATGTAACATGTCGACGTTATGGAAGACAAAGGTTGAATTCTAGTCATTTTCCATAATAATAGTCATATTTTTGGCCATGGTTCGATTAGATAACTTGAGTAACATAAACATTTTTATTTTATTTTAGGGTACACTGTTGTTAAGTAAAGAAGAATTTAGTTTTTGTAAACTCCCTACATCTCTACAGAAATCCTTCACGTCGATCCAGTCGAAGCGTTCGTCTTTTGTCTCTCTCCATCCACAGGGCATCCACCAGTATCCGGCCGCAGAACTTTTGCTCCCATAATTTCAACATTCAGCACTTCTTTCTTCAGTCCGTCACCCCGGCCAGACCTCCCAAGGAGACCCCTGGACCAAACAACGTGTGCACTCTTTAAATGTGTGTGTAATTTCCTACTCATTGGGCACTCAAAGACCTCGCTGGGGATGACTTATCGTCCACGTCGACAGCTAGTTATTCATGCACCCCTCAAGGCCCGCGCCTTCTTCGTGACCCCCTCAACGTTCCAGCTGATAGGATCGCAAATCAACCAACTGACCCACAATTTTGCGAAACCGTCGTCGACTACCGCTGTTTGATTTTTCCACAGGAAGGAATTAGTTTGGGGGGGCCCGTCGTTAAAGAGAAGTGGAAACTTCTGCGCTCGCATAACATCGGCCTGAGCCGGTGACAGAAAATGTAAAAAAGTCTAATAAACGGCCCTTTTAAATAATAAATAAGGAGCTGGAAAGAGTCCAGCGTCCAGCGCTCTACAGCCCCCTTGTTAGAGCTGAATGGCAACATAAAACATCCTGGCAGTGATACAGATGGAGATGGATGGAGATCCGCCCTCCGGCTCGGCGTCCGTGGCCACAGTCGACCTTCACAGGGGTGTCTGCTTCTCGCTAAACCTTGTCTAATTCCTGAACCAGCACAGAGGCGAAGGGTTAGCGCCATCTGTTAGCATAATCCCCTCAATCAACTCAAGTGATTTGTCGGCCCTAATTCCAACGCACCGTCTTCCAAGGGTTTTCATTCATTCATCACAGACACCGGGGTCTCTGTGTCAGCGAGAGAATCCTTCTTTTGTCCCCGTTCTCTTCATCCTTACTGTCTGTGGCGAAGGACCCCCCCGGTCCAATGATTTCCAAGATGCCATTCGCCTCTTCCGCCATAACTCAGAGCGAAGTGTGCATTTTTCTCACACCCCTGGCTCGGCCGGCCGGACAGGAAGCGGCTCTGTCTTGCAGCTGTTTCTTCGACGCTCGCAGTCTCGTGAGTGTGGAGCCGGCCATTGTGCCGGGGACCGCTAAGAATGCAGCACCCAGATGCCGGATCCCGTGGAATCCCCTTCGCTGACGCAAGGCCAGGCCAGAAGAATCCGCTGCCATGTCCCTGTTAAACCCCGAGAGCGAGACGAATGGATGATTTTGGAAAATCGCTCAGGAAATTTCTGTTTTCCATTTATGAGCAAAATACCAAAAAGTGGTTGCCTGCTCTTAAACTCGTTCACACTGACCTTGTATATGACACTTTTTATTCACTTAGAATCAATCAAACACTTTTTTCTCATCAAGAATTTACAGATCTACACATTATACTCTAAGACTAATCATAATTAAAGCTCACAACTTAAAATCCAGATTTAGATAAAACTTCATTGTTGTTTTTTGGTTAAGCTGATTTATAAATCCAATTCATCCACATTTTAACATGAATCTGTGTCTTATATTTATCTCCTTAATCCCTTTTCACCAGGACAATTCCTGAATGTCATCAGCCTGTACATTGGAATACATTTAAATGTGCAAATACCTCAAACTAAAAATAATCTTGCCATTGATTTAAACTAAATATCACCTAAAACTTAGTAAGAATAACTTGCCAAGTCAAAATAATTGTATGATAAAATGTAATTTAATTTAATTAAAGAATTAGCCAAGAAGAAAGTAGATTGTTTCGGATTAGCATAGAAAAAATGGATTTCATTGGCTAGTACTAGAGTAAAACTATCATAATTATAATGTGGAAGTGTTCATGAAGCCCTGCTTCATATATTTCCATTTGAAAAATACTCTATTCTGAATATAGCTTATTTATTTTCAGGACACTTGTTATCATTGAAAACAAAAATAATATTAATAGAATTCAATTCTGGCATGTTACATTTGACCTACATCTTTACTTCATTGATAGAGAATCACATATTTATTGATTTGAAAAGTGAATCATAAGACAAAATAAATATCATATAACATTTTATTTATTCCAAATAATAAACATGAAAAAACAAGCAAACAAAAGAAAAAGGTTCTCTCCCATGTTGAGGTGTCACTTTATTCACAACAGCCGCTCCCAACCGTCCCAGTACATACAGAACATCCATTACCCACCCCTGGATTAACACCTGAAGAAGAGCCCGTTGTGGTTTCACCGTCTCTGTCATGTGTATTTAAACCTATGCTACTAACCCTAAACCTAACCCGTGATCTTAAAAAAGATAATAACTCTTTTGATAAATGAAGGATTTAAGTCATGCAAAATTCATCTATTTATTGTTCGTTGTCATCAAAGTCTCATCTAAAGCCTTTATGTAACTATAGACACTGATAGCTTTACTGTATACAGAGGTAGGATTAGTTGTCACAACTCAAATTTAAAGGTTTGATTTAAGTGTGTCTTAAATGTATCTTGGAACTCTATTGTACCATCAGTATGTGTCTGTTTGTACAAAACTCTCTTTTCATTGAACTACATGTATTTACCTTAGAAACACTTTTCTGGAGATGAAATCTTCTTTACCATAACCACAACCACTCTGCTGTGATTGGTTAAACATTGAGGTTTGTCACCGCGCGTCATCGATCCTGGATGTCTCCACCTCATAAGCACTCGTTGTATAAACAAAGCAGGGCTTGATTACAGCTGGCTGGAGGACGAGCGAAGACATTATTACATCGTAATGGACTTTGCTCTCGTAACCTCTTGTTCTCCGAGATTTCAGACGAAGAAGACCTTTATAAAGTAATAACTTGAAAACATAATAAGATACTTACTGCATCTTAGAGAGTAAGACTTCCACATTTGACACATGTGAGTGAGTCAGGAAATTTGGATTTTTACATTAGTTGCCCTTTAAGATAACTGCCTCATAAAAAAGTAATTAACAAACTTTACGTCTCCAAAGTCATAAAACACTGAAATTTAACTGGTTGTGTGATAATGTTTTATCGCCCTTTAATAAAGGCTAATTGTCTTAAAGCTTCAAAATAAGTAGAAACAAATCTCTCACAGCTGCAATCTTCATCTCCAGCACGTTAACAAGGAGAGAGCAAATGTCATGTGATTGAGTCTTAACCACAGACTTGATGAAAGTTCCATCGGGAGGATCAGATCTCTAAGTGGACGTTCAGTCTTAATGTCTCTCCGTAAATCGCACCAAAACTACTTTATAAATGCAGCAGTACGATGCATGGAATTTATTTCTTATAGTGTCTCAGCACATGAAGTAAGAGGTCAAATTAAATTCAATATTACAGGGGAAAAGGGTAGAAACATTGAACAAAAAAACATTAATTCTATTAGTTTAATTTCACTTGTTTCACTTCTTGTTGATGAATCGAACCTCTCTACAAATGTTCTCAGCTCTTTGTTATTGGTTATTCCGCTTCAACATTTTTCAACCCCGGTGTTTGATACTTAATTTGTTTTAAAACCTGTTTTAAAGTAATGCGTTTAAGCTGTAATACCGCCGGCCCAAATGTGTCGCATTCCCGGCATCCGTCTACTAAATACTTTCACGCATAACAGAGCCATTTACGCTGACTCATCACGATTTGGTGTGAACGCAACTCCCTGTCTTAAACCAGTGAGTCTAGTTCCACTTCAATCTCAAGTCAATTGAGGAAGTACACATCTCAATACGACTTGATGTTTCTGTGTGCGCATGCTTTCCATTCGACCTGCCGGAGCTTCACAGGGAGAAGGGAACGGGCGAAACCGCCCTAAACAGGTGTGTCTGCATTGCAGCCTAGAATTATAAAAACCCTTAAATGGTTCCAAAGGCAAACAAACTATTTAGCAAATTCATGTAAATGTGATTTCATTAGTTTCTCAAAGAGTTCCCCTAAGTTTTAAGTTTTAAGAAACACCTTGAAAAAATGTAATTATTGGGTGTAGTGCAGAGAATTGTGGGTAAAATAAGTACTTTATGTTTGATGATAAAACAATATGTAGTGTTACATGTAAAAAGAACCACCATTTTTGGCAACAATATAAAATGAATATTTTATTTTAGCATCTATATTTTAATCCAAAGTCAGAGGTAAGATCTCCCTTTTGGCCAGACAATTACAACTTCCTCTGAGATGCACTCTTACGATAAATGAACTCTTCACACAGCAAGACAGAATAGTTTCACTTCATTGTAAACAGGAATGAACAACACCCTTTTTTTTCAGACAGACTAATCCTGTCACCATCCCGTAAATGAGCCACGAACAAGAAAGGAATGTGCAGGTAGGTAAGATCAAAACATTGAGTTTAAAATCTGATCGTCACATTCTCAAACCCGTCAACGTATTATTATTATTATGACCACGCTTCGGCTGCCACAAGCTGGTATTCCCCTTAACCAGGCATCGGAGAATTCAATTTCAACTGCTGGGGGAAAAGGCACCGAAATTCATCTTACATAACCTGTAGCTAATAACCATCCCTGTCGCCTGATATCTACTGAAGTCTGCTTTCCTAAAGCTAAATTACAGGCCGCAAAAGTCCTTATGTAATAATTACCATGCTTGGAAAAAAAAAAAGGTCAGCCAGAACAGTCTGCCCCAGATACAGCGAGGACCCTGGAGACGCTGCTGCTCGGCTGATCCTTGTCGACCTTCGCTCTCTTATTTAATAACCGCACACAAGATTGATTAGCTGTAGCTCCGAGGAAACATCATCGGACGAACTATTTACCTCAACCCCAGATTCATCTTCTGTGATCCTTCTGGCTTAAACCAGATCAAATGGAGATGGAAAGATAGAAATATGGTATATTTATCCACCATTACACTGTTGGCTACATTTAAAGGCAAACTAGCCTCGAACTAAAACATCCAAGTTCTCGAGAAAATTGGCTCCTGGTCGTGATTTCCTGTGTGAGCGATGACAAGAGGTGATAGGAGTCAAAAGCTCTTGGGGAGTGTTTCCGTCACAGTGGACTTATGCAACTCAGTGTATTCCCAAAGCGGCTTGATAAATAACCAAACAGATTCGGGTTTATTTCCTTTTCTTTTATCCACTTTGTTGGAGTTTCTTTGGTGCACAATCGTCATTTTGTTGTTTCTGGGCTGCAGAAAGTTTGAATAAAAAAACATACATGAATGTTTTTGTTTACTCTTTCCTTCCACTCCCAGATCAGAACAATTCTATTTTTTTTAGATCTGTCAAACTCAAATAGACCCGGGATGAAAAATCCAAGTATTTTATTGTTACTGTTAAGGGATAAAGAAGGGATTTGTTTGGCGAAGGATGTCAAACACGGAGATAAAGAATCGAAACGCAATTTTTTATCCTCCAACAGAATTTTTTTTTTTTACCAGATTTGGCCCCTTGTGTCACTGAGTTTGACACCTCTGCTCTAGTGTATTGTATATATTTATAAATTACTGTATGTATTTGAATCATACCAATAATAACCTATTACACAATCCAACCAATTACACAACTCATTTTCTACTTTAAAGCAGGATTATTTTAAGAACAGAAAAAATGAAAGAGCATGACCCCCAAAAAAAGAACTTTAAGTGTATGGAAAAGTATCTCACCATAATGTTGAATGAGCGTGAGCTCTTTGAACTGGTTTCTTTGCAACTATAAAGTCACATATAGAGTTTGTTTTTCATTTATTAAGGCTAGTTATACGCTTGTTCTTTTGAGTAAACTTGGCCGAAAGAAGCTACTTTTCTTTCAGAAAAAAATCCAGATTTTTTCCAAAAAATAAAACGCCTTTAATGAACCATCAACCTGTCTTTTTAATCCATTTTTCTATCCATCCATTTGTCCGTCCATCTATGTATCTATTTAGCTATTTACCAATCCATCCATTCATCCACTCAAAAAATGGTGTTAAGTTGTAGCTAAAATCCTGAATTTTGTTTGGACAAAGGTGTTTCTAATTCCATCCACTCATCCATCAGCTGCTGTTACAATGGTTCGTTCATCCATTTCGCGACCCATCTGTCTTCTTTCTGTTGTATTGATCAATCCATCTGTCCAATCACTGTCGACCATATCATCAGACGTTCCCCAAGTTACCAGGCTACACATCTGTCCATCAAATCAGATTCTTGTATAGATTTTCTTTTATCCCATGACATCTCAGATTTCTTTATATAATCAATGCAGTTTGCTATTTTCTGTTGTTTTTTTTCTAGTGTTGGAGTAGAATTCGAATTGGATTACACAAGCCTCCCAATTATATTAGTATTTTATTTCAATATAATAAATGCAAATATGCATTGTTTCAATATATTTTTACAGGTTTTAAAGAACTAAAAATGTACATTTGTTGAATTTACAGCATTAGGAGATCATGTTTATGAAAAGCTATTTTGGGCCAAACAAGAATTAAGAAGGTGGTCTGGAAGAATAGCTTTTGATTTCAATTAATATGACCTTCCATTGCTTCACATTTAACAAATGATGACATTGCACGTAATAATTTTGAACAAAGGTCCTATTGCCATATTTTTTACACTTCGGCCCGTCGATAAAATCCAAATTTTACATTTGAAGACTTGAAAATAGAAAAATGTAATTTGCGTGTGAGAAAGGTAAATTAATTGGCATAATAATTTGGTACAGGGTGTACATCTGTCTACTCGCACCTTCATCAAAAGGTTATTGTTTTTGGCAAGATACGACCGAAGAAATGATTTGCTGGGTTGTATTCAAATATTGTTGGAATGCTAACGATCTTAAGTTTCACTTGTTCCGCACTATGATCTATAATTATAACTTACATCATCTTTATTCACCTGATCCAGGCCGGTAGAGAAACAACAACAACAACAACAAAACAGAGACTCTGAAGACCAATCTTGAAGATATGAGGTGGAGTCCATAAGTCTTGGGCTCGGTCAGCTTAGCTTTTCAAAAGTCCAATGAGATCGGAGACTACCTGGGAAAACACCGGCGATGACGGACCGAGGCAAGTATGTCGGATATGGCGGCGGACGACATTCCTTCTAGCTCTCAAGAGATGTTTTTGATGCCGTAAACACGTCCATCGTAATGTGACGGGACAGAATCATTGTTCATTAGCAAAGAATCGACGATTGACTGCTGTTAATATATTTACAAGCTTCATTGCTTCACCGCTATTAGTCTCGGCGTTCCATGGCATGACCTGAGAATGTCCCGAGTTCACACGGATGGATTATGCAAGCTAAGAAAACAGGTGGAGTATCCTTCACCTGCAAAAAAAATGAAACCACAAAAGGCGCCGGGAACAATGTCCGGACCTGCATTAGGCTTCTTTGGCATTTCTCGATCCTGCTTTGTGTGCATTTAAGCGGCGCAGGAAATGGGTTCGGTGCTCATGAGAACTCAGGATGTCGGATCAAACGTCCTTCTCGTGTCGTGATGAGTGTTAAAATATGTGTTTGTATTGAGAAGGTGTGCGAAAGGTAGCGTTGTCGTCACCTCCGTGTTCAGGTGGCGAGTTGAATCTCCTTGTGACTGGTTATCAAAACTGAGAAGAAAGATGGAGAGAATGATGGAACGGAAATATGCGTCTGGGAAAGGTTTCAATTTCACCGGTTTGTGTCTCGTCGTGGTGTGACATAACAACATCCCTTAAATCCACTAGAGCGCAGACGGCGGGTGATTCAGAGGTTTTCACAAACCGACTGTTTGCCAAGGAGCATAATAGGAATTAAACCTATCAAATAAATCACATTATTAATTATTGTTTTTCTCAGACCCAGGGAAACATGCTGTAACTGTGGCACACCCTGAAAGGAGCTCCAGCATTGAATACTGATCACATGTATGGACCATATCTGATCAAGTCATTAACAGACAGTTAGAGAAGGTGCAAAGAAGAATTGGTTGTATTTATTTGAAGCAGGGTTATGAATCAATCATTAAATTACAGCTATTTAAATAAGTCACGTTATTTTATTTTGAAAATATGTCTTTAGATTTCTGTCACCATCCCCAATTCAATTCAAAATTCAATTCAAAGTCACAAAGTTTTGATTGTTTAAGCGCTTTGTGACCCTGGTCTCGAAAAGCGCTATATAAATAAATATTACTTACTTACTTACTTACTTACAAAAAGATACAAATTGGTTTGTTGTGATGAAAAGATAGAAAAAGGATAAATAATAATCATAATTTAAGAGAATTTTATAAACGATTGAGTTGTAAGTCGGATTTCTCTGGTCCCTCTTGACCCAATACTCAAAACCCAATAACAATGTTGATTTCAATTTGAAGTAATTATGCAACAATTATCTATTCAAAGGAAATCATGGATATAACTCAACTGAGGTAAATTCCTGTTGATATAAGGTTACAGACCTGTGGGGTCATTCTGCTGTTTTTTGATCCCCCCCCCAATTTCCCTTATAATCTTTCTTTCTTTAAAAAAAAATCTGTTCGATCTTAACTATATAATCACCTCTATTAAGACTTTTATTTGTTCAGGCTTTTCCTTGATTTCCTGGAACTCCTGTGTTGTTCTCAGTATTATCTTGACTCTTAATGTATATATTTTATTGAGTATTGTTTTGATTGTTTAAGCGCTTTGTGACGCTGGTCTGGAAAAGCGCTATATAAATACAAATTACTTACTAACTTACTCTATATAAATGATTTTTTAAAGGTTTTATTTATTTCTTAACCATATGACATATGTAGAAATATCAAATCACACACATAAATAACATAGACATTAGAAATAGGTCCCATATCCAATGTTAGACCCTTCTTATAAGGCAAAACTTAATAAAAAAGAATGTACTTTGAGAGAAGCTGTTTGAACTTTGGTATAGTAAAATGCATCATAGGTCTTTTTATTTATTTATTAGTGTACTCTTGGTCAACAGACCTCTGCCAAAACTGCTCTTTTTTACAGTATTGCTGTTTTTTGACTCAATATTATTGAAGTACATGTATTTAATATTCATAATTATATACCTTTGTATCATTTTAAATATTATTGATGGCAATTAGTTCGATTGGACAGCAGGTGGTCATGGAGTAAAGGAATATTTGTGCAACACAAAGATGCAAACGAACACAAAGGCTAAGAAGACCTTGACAAAAACTTATATCAATTATCTCGTTAAAGCTATTTTTGCTAGCAGATAAACTTCTAATAAGCTCCTACCTCCTTGGCAAAGACAACAGACAAATATTTAGTTTACGTTGACATGAAATTAAATAATGCCATAAATATTAAACAAATTCTTCGGCCAAGAAGCGGACCAGGGACAGGATGTCCTCCATATAACAGAGGAAGAGAATCTCAAGTGGTCAAGCCGGGACAGAGGGAACATTTCCCATGACAAGCTCCCGTCCATTCCCCCCTCGTACTTCCTGGAGCTTTGAGTACACAAACTGGTCGTGAGGAACCACACACCCGGCCCCCGATCGGACCTTGACCCAATGGGTCAAGAACCGACTCGGAGCCGAGAGTCATCCTAGCTTCCTTGGAAGCGTCCGTGTCAAAAAAAAGTCAAGCTTCATTTCATTGAAACGTCTGGGATGTGATTGAGCAATGAACCTGCAGACTCTCTTCTGTCAACATGCATTTCCCAACTTTCCACATGTCCTCTCATGTTTCTCTGCTGATGCTTTTACCAGGATTGCAACTTTCTCTGCGCTTGTAAAAACTGCATTTTCGTGGAGCTGTCATAGACTTTCTCTCTCTCTCTCATCCCGCTTCGCAAACACACATTTACAATTTATAGCTCAGCGGGTTTATCATCTCCATAGAGGGGATGGTTTTTGTTCCCCTCTCACCTGAAGATCAGATAAGTTTTTCACCACCTGTGACACCAGATATAGATGTTTTTAGTGAAGAAACGAGCTGTAAGCGGCAACATGTGACATGGCAGACGATCCCGAGTCTGGATCCAGACCAGGAATAGCAATAATGGCTCCGGGCAGAACATGTAGTGGAGGGTTGACGGGGAAGGGAGGAATCTTTTTCTGTAGCCGTAAGGGATCCAGATTAAATGCGAGTTGAAAGGAGAGGTGACAGTAACTCGACCCCATCAGACGCAGAAGCTCGGAACATAAAGGTCCGTCAAGTTTGGATCAAAAAGTTGTCAAACGGTGAAAGGAAAACCTCTCGGGTGAAAGCTTTGGATGCCGATCCAGAGTTCCCACGACATCCCATAATATTTATGTTATCGGTGCATATCATCTTCCTCGTTTTCCTTTGCTTCTTCGCTCTCGTTTTATTTGATATATTATTATTTTTGAAGTATTATAGGCGATAAAAAGGTCTTCCTAACCCCTTCTCAGCGATGGGTCGATTCCAGAAATCTGCTTTTTTCATTCTCTGGATTTTGTATCAGGCTCTGAGCGATGGAAAAGCTATTGAGTAAAACTGTGTTTAGGGATTCTTGTGGATTCTGCGTTTTTGTCTGACAAGCACGTGCTGCGTTTGATATATTGGAATACACTAAATTGTTGCACTCAACACAGACGCACTTGTGTATTTACTCTGAAAAGAAAGCATTGCTTTTGATAAAAGAAGCGATATTTGATATTGAAAATGTTTTTACTTATTTTGTCAGAACAGTATAATGATGTGTCTTTGTGTCTGTTGCACAGTTGCCAAATACCATATTCACATTTGTTTACAAAACAAGATACATTTCATTTTTTTATTTACTTCCTGGTTACTTCAAAACATCTATTAGTACTTCATTTAAAAACCTACTGCAAGAAAAAAATATTTAGTGAGGAGCATGATCATGGAAAGAAAAAAGAAATATAATTTGAATCAATAGAAATATCCTGGATTGTATTAGTTGGTTTAAGGTTGTGGTGTAATACCTAGTGTATATACTGACAGTATATTTCAAAAGGCCACTTCAAATACTGTGTAATGTTCATCTACAACAGTGGAGTTAAACTTAATCACAGGTCCAAAGTCAAGGTCACTGGCCGAATAAAACATGTATTACCTGTGTTTCTTCTCCTTAACCGTACCTTTCTTTTCAACGTCAGTTTTTCTGTGTATTTGTTGAGGTAGATCATCAGGAGTTTTAGAACATAATATGACTTGTTGGGCTTGAGTTTGACACATTTACATTACAACAGAGGTCCCCCACCGTAACGCTGAATCAGCAACTGGTCGACTGGTTACAAAGCTTTTTTTTTGTGTATTTGCATCTATGTATATTTGATTGTATGCAGAGGATAGTGTTCTGTATGTGTGTGACTGTCTCCTTGTTTTGAGAGACTTTGAGCCAATGTGTGAGTTTGTGTTCAAGCATTTTTATATGGAATGTGGACTCACTAGTCAAGACTCGCATGATGTTTTTCAGAGAAAATCAGTTTTCTTTTTCCAAGTATAACACCTTTTAGGCAGTAATAATATAAATAACTTGGGGGTGTAAGAAAACATCTATAGAATGATTTATCGCAATATTTTTTATCGATAATCAATAGCACTGAATCAATTTTTTTTTTTTAAACCTTTGAAATAACATTTTATTTTAATTTAAAAGTTATTTAATTGTTTATATTTCAAAAGTCTGTGTACAATTACAATTAACACTCAAATATTCACAGCGTTTCTTCATTTGTGTGGTGCAATTAAACCTCTGGCCACTAGTCGGAAACATTTGTCATTTATTTGTGCTAAAGTAACAACAACACCTGCGAAATGGCAGCATTGACTGAAAAAGTTTGACACTGTTAATGCACTTTATTGTGCATTGATAATATAAGTTTTTGTTCATATTTTGAGAAGCACTTTCCCTACAAGCACTTTCTCATTTGATTAGAGAAATAATTTGCTCGTTTCTTTGTTGTAAAAGCCAGAAAAAGTTTTGTTTCTTTAAAATAAACAATAAATGGTTGTTCCTACAGTATCACAATATATCGCAATATATGGTCACACATGTAAAACAGCAAGACGTCTCCAGATCTCTTATCATCTGATCGGAAAATGTCCAACAACATTTTTCACATTCGCGTCGAGGGGGAGCTGGAAGTTACGAACACGTGAGAACTGTCGTGATGTTCGCAACATTTCTCGGTAACAGCAGGTCTGGTGTGACATTCTCGTCTTCGCCACATCCTCCTGCGAGCGTCAGCCTCAGCTGTTTGACTTCTGCGCCCGAGAGAGTCCACATCCTGTTGAGTCGAGCACGCATGTTCCTCACAACAACCGCCGTCTTGTTCAAAACACGAGCTCAACACACGAGTCTGTGGGGGGCGAACATCCCCGTGTGGCCTGCAGGGTGAACACGTTATTTAAAGAGGCCTCAACAACGAGCTGATAACATTTCATGATATTTATCATTAGCTTCTTTGTTTTGATGACATTCAAAAGGTGTTTTTTGGATCCTTTGTATCAACGAATGGATCTCATGATCTCATCTTCAACATCAGCTGATCCGTGTGTTTGCTAGTTTGTCTAGGATAGTTCACGCTGTTTAACAACACAGGGCGAGAGACACACTTGAATGATTTTGTTGAAAGAACAAATGTGTTTGCGAAGGTTTATCCACGAGCTGTTGCCAAGTTTAACTTTTATTAAATGTCTTAAAGTGAAACCATCAATATGTTTCCTCATCTTCCATATATGTTGAGACTAATGTGATTTAATTCTCAGACACCCTACTATCTTTTTTTAAACATGTTGTTCACCCACTGTTTTACAAAGAGCATAATTAAACCTAAACCCTAAACGACATTGTTATTTTTATTATTATTTATATATAATATTTACCATTTATTACCCGTGATGAAGAATTCTGTGGCCCTATATTTGACATCCAAGTCTTTACAAGTGTGGGTGGAGAGAGGGAGTTCATCTTTGCACAATGTCAGATGTTTATAGATAATCAGTTGAAATGCTATCTACTGTATATCTATCGAGGGCACTTGAGGTAGCTTGGTTACCCTCTCACGAATTTTGGTTTTTGGCCCTACGTCAGCAAAGGACAAAAAGGCTGAAAACAGTTGTGCGTTAACTCCCTTTTTATAAGAGCTACAAAAGCATAAATAGGCTTATTTTCTGAGAAAAATCTCTAAACTTTTGAAAATGGTGTCACAACACGATCTGGAGCTTATAATCCATGCGTTTGTTTCTTCTCGTCTGGACTATTGTAACAGTTTGTTTTCATGTCTTAATAAGAAGGAGCTGTGTCGCCTGCAGTTGATACAAAACTCTGCAGCAAGAATTCTGACCCGCTCTAGTAGAAGAACTCACATTTTCCCCGATCCTTAAAACTCTTCACTGGCTGTCAGTTTCTTTCAGGATCAACTTTTGAATTCTGGTTCTTAAAGAAATTTAAAAATAATTTAAAAAGAGCAAAAGGTTACTTAGGATGAGAAGTGGGGGGACACCCTGGACAGGACCCTGTCTGTATATCCTTATAGTGTCGGGGGAAACTGGATTCCACGTAGTAATGCCACTATAAACTGTGTGACTTTTTAGACTCAATATGTTTTCAATATAATACAAATGAATCCTGAACCTTAAAAATGCTTCCACGTATAAAACCCTTCACTTTGAACCGCAGTCTTATCCCCGGCTGTGATTCTGCTTGGCTGCTTCCCTGTGCTCTGTCCTTTCTCATACATTAAAGACAGGAGACGACAACTTTCAGTTTTTAATTTTAATGAAAATCATCTCCTGTCACCAAGCGAGAGTTTGACTCTCAGGCCTGAGTCAGAACGTTGTGACTTTTTCCATCGCATGACCCACATCATGACCAGTGCATCAACACATAAACATTTAAATTGAACCAGAATTAACTCTTTGTATCCGTGTGACTCAGCGTCGCTGTATGTTGGCATCAGTGTTGCCAGCTGTCCGGATGCTTAGAATGGTCATCTCTCCATCATCGGCATGTTGACCTCATCGCTATACTTTCATGTCCTTTCTTTAAATATATTCATGTTTTTAGTGTTTGTCTGCTAGTAAAGTTACTCCAACGTGAAGATATTTTGGTTAGATTTTTAATAAATGACGACAATTAAAGAAATAAAAGATGTTTTTGTTTTGTCAAAAATACTTTTAGAGTTTAGTCGCTTTAGAACTAGCAAAACAAAAAAAAAAACGAGTAAACATCAGCTCATAAAACAAGCCTTTTTAAATAAAATTATAATAACAACAACGATAAAAAAGAACAATCAAAATAAAAGCGGGACGGCAGAACTGACCAATAAAAAAAAGAGGTTTCCAAACTGAAATCCCTTGAATCTTGTTTTAATTTTTGGCTTTTAAAAACTAACATTTTTCATTGTTGGTGTTTAACCCACATTTTTCTTGGTCGACTTTCGTTTTTTCATGAATAAATATGCCACACTTTTCTGATATATATCCCATAAATGGTCTCAGTTTAAAGATTACTCAATTTAAGATCCATTTTCAAGGTAAAATACCTCTGTTTAACAGCAGAACTGGTT